>NW_005054363.1:2343873-2356713 GCF_000277835.1 Geospiza fortis
GACTAGGTAAAAGCATGTATTTTTCATTAATTCTATTTCTTAGAAAACAATTTTCCTCATTTGTACATCTGGCAGCCATGTCCTTTTTGTTCTGCTTGTTACTGTGCTAAAGTGTAACTGAAGAGAACAGATGCCCTCTCATTCACTGCACTCCTAATATCTTATCAGTAAGAATTCATACCTGCAACCACTGACTCCTTGCAGGACAATGCATCTTTTTAAATTCTTATTGTGGTTTCTGAAAACCTGGTACTGCCCTGTACAAAACCTTTGAGTAGATCAGAATTCTCCAGAGGGCAAGGTAACTATATCTTAGCTGATAGATGCAGGAGAGCAATCAGGGAAGATATAAATCTTCCAGAGTTGGGGTATTCAGGGTATTTAGCTACTCTCAGACATTATGAATTAAGGTTCTAATCTCCATCCTCTTCCTACAAAATTTTGAAAAAGTGGGAAAACATTTCTCTAGCAGATGGTTTAGAAAGTTTGTAACAGATGTCTGCTAGGCTTGTACTTTGAATCATCCTTGTGAAAACCTGCTCCAACCATCTCAGTTAGGTTCCATTCCCCAAGCTCCTAAAGGGAGTTCCAAAAGCTGCCTTTGAAACAATGAAAACAGGACATTACCATTTCAGGTTCATCTAAACATTAGCCTGGTTTAGTTATCATTCTTAAAGTCACATTGTCAATGATACAATGTCTTGTTTTCACTTGCCTGTTAACAAGGCAATGACAGTACCTTCCCAGCAAATGGTTTAACACGATATTACACATTCAAGTTCATCAATTCCATCCAACAAGTCTTTATCATCTCTACTGACCATTAAACATGGATATAGCATATTTCAGTTTAGATATTATACATATTAATATATTTCTCTAATAAATAAGTCTATATTAAATGCAAAATTCCTCCACAATTTCAATTTATCATACCACTAAACAAACTAAATAACATACTTACTTTGGAAGTTGTCGAAACTCTCCTGAGTAATCTTCATATCTATAGTTAACAATATGCCAGTCTGAATTGTAGGTTTTGATGCACTGTTTAAATGAAAACCAAGTATCAATATTAACTGGAAGAGGATTAAAGGCATTCAATAGACACAGCACAAGAAAACCCCTTAAGACATGTCTGTTTATGAACTATTATGGTTACATATCAATCTCTGAAAACTCTGTACACTTCCTTTCTTTTGCAATAGTCTAATGCAATATAGGTTTTTGGAACAAGTTATATGTTTCAATGGAATGTTATGATCCATGCTAGACATGTATTCAATAAAACCAGAAAATGATGAATGCACTCAGCACCTGGATTAACCATCTTCAGTCGTCCAGAAAGTTAAACCAGCATTTTGCTGCAGCTGAAAACATGGCCAAGCCTTTAGAAAAATCAGCTGAAGCTGAAAACATGACTGTGCTGAACTTAGACAGCTCAGCACAGACACCTTATGAAAATAGAATATTCAACTGTGCACAAAGCGATACAGAAAGCCACAACATATTTTCCTGAATTTATACTTCCAGTGCAATTAAATTAATACTTAAATTTAGGCTGTATGCTTGCAGTGGTTGAAAAGCAATTATGTCATTAAGTTCTGATCTAGATCACAGGAAATACCATTTTACTCCACCCATATTGTTACAACATAAAAGTACTGATTTATCTTGGCTTTGAACAAAGTAACATAAAACTGACAAAATCTGTTGACAGAAACCATTCCATACAAAATTTTATGTTACACAATAAACCTACATATACACAAACACAGCATCCAATAAATCGTAAATATTTTCTTTGTATTTCAAAACATGAGTTTAATACTTGCCAAGCAATTGTTTCAGCAGAAACTCATTAAACTCCATGAATTACCTCTAACACTCCTCCCTCCTCTTGTCTATCTTCTTCAAACTTATCTCAGAAATGTTTAGGTTAGGTATTAAGGGTATTTATCAGTGTGGATAAAACACTTTGATGTAAATTCAGCTATGTGGAGCTCCTTCAGTTTTATTAGAGTTACAACAGACATTTTCTTGTTTTATGTGTTAAAATATCAGCTTAAAACATATCAGTAGAAAACACCAAAAAAACCCAAAGAAAAACTATTGAACCTTTAATTCCTTAAAGGCTTCAACAAGACAATGAATGAAGAACAGCCTCACAAAACCAAAGGAATGCCAACCTAAGCAAACAGTTCTGAGAAACTTTAGGGTTGAGGATGTTTTTTCTCCATATAGCATACAAGTTAAACAGTCACAATGAATTTTGGCCTCCACAAGTGTTACAGTTCTGGATACCTCTGTTCCAGCAATCTGTACAAGATTATTAGAAACAAAGTAAGAATGGCTAGTGTGAGAGACTTTATCAGAAAAAACAAGTCACAGTGATTCATTCCAGATTTATCGTAGATCCAATATTATGCATTGAAATCACCCACGTTCATCTGGAAAAGCCAAAAGCATAATGAAGTGGAGGAGAACCATCTGCAAAAGCCAATGACACAAACAAAATAATTAAAATCTATCCTGTAAAACTTCTTTTCCAGCTAGCTACCAATGGAAAAAATACTGGGTTTTAATACTGGGTTTTCCTGGAAATTTTGCCTTAAAATAATTGACAAATGGCAATAAATATTTAGTTCTTTTTCCAGGCCTTATTTTTCTGGGTTTTTTTTTTAATGGCAAATGAAGGAGAAGAAAAACAAGTCAGGTACAATATTGTTATTGCACACAGTGACATGCAACTTCAGTATTACCTCAGTTACAAACAGGCTCTGAGCTTCTTTCTCTGCATTTTCAGG
The DNA here is from genome assembly GCF_000277835.1 of Geospiza fortis. Taxonomy (NCBI): domain Eukaryota; kingdom Metazoa; phylum Chordata; class Aves; order Passeriformes; family Thraupidae; genus Geospiza; species Geospiza fortis. Next base: position 2,346,681 of record NW_005054363.1, read on the forward strand.
AACTGTTGACCGAATGTATCGACTCTGCCGCTGCAATAATGCTGTCTGATAAACAACAAGAGCAATTAATGAAGCTTGCAATTAAAGGGGAGATGACACACTATGGCCACACTCAGGTACACCACTACAATGAAGAAAAGCTCAGCAGAAAACATCCTATGAATATGATGTTTCAGGATAGCCAATTAGTGAGAATTTGCTTTCATTCAAGCAACATGTTCCTTCTTTCATAATAACAGCAAGATTGTAATCAGTGAGAAACAGATGCAATAGGACAGTTTTTCCACTACACTGTCAACATGGGGAAGATGATACTAGAAAAAAATAATTCCACCATGACAACGTAACTCAAATATTTTGAAGACAGACATTAAGGTAGTGTTATTACTACACATAAAAACTATTATTCAAGGAAGGTAAGAAAACCACACCAAAATAAAAGAGTAATTCAACTGCAGATCTCAAGTGACAAAAAATAAGCCTAGCACTGTTTAACTGCAGGTTTAGAGAGAAGGTATGGGTCACTGAAGTATATACATACTTCAGCCTACCAAGTCAGAACTTATTCCTATCCTATGCCAGAACTCAGAGAGGCACAGGAACGTTGCCAGAGAACAGAAATATCTCTGTGACCATGAAATTCTGCTTCTCAGACCTTTGCTGAAGTAAGCCTTAGGATACTTTAGATTTGTAAAGTGAAAAAGATGAAAACTTAACAAAATCTTCTGGACCACAAATGAAAATAACCACACAGCAATAGAACTTGTTTTTGCACTATGTGGAAAGGAATTTCACAGCTTAGGCCATCAAAGGTGAACAAGAAAGTTTACACAGCCAGGACCTGGAAGGGGATTGTGGTCCCTCACCTGTTAGTTACAGGACACATCCAGGAAGGATAAGATAAAAATGTGACAAGAAAAAGCTCCACATGTTATGTTGGAAAAAAAGGGTGCATAAGTACATTAGCTTAACTTATCTCTGTTGAGAGTCTGATCCGTAAGGTGATTGATTATCTTGGTCATTACCAAAGCCTCACTCCAATAACTGGGGAGGGTATTTAAGTCAGAACATTCAATTACAGTAAAGACTGAAAGGGAAAAAAATCCCATAGTCATGGTCAACTCATTCATCTAGTCTAGTGCACTAGAAGTGACAATGCTGACTTCTTGGGTGGGAGAGGTTGGAAGGTATGAAAAACAAATACCACAAACCTGAAAATATTTCATGGGACCAACAAATCTTGCAAACTACAGTTAGAAAACAAAAACCAAACTGCAAGAAGATACACATTTATATGCTAACAGCTTTTAAAAATGAAGTTTTCTTAATTCTAGAAATATCTTCAAACCATATTAAGCATTTGTTTTCACAAGCTATGGAAATAAAAACTTCTATTAAGAGTAGTAAACTTCCTTAAGACCAGAATTTCTAGATACTATTCTAATGAAACAGTCTGATAAGAAATTATTTATACTTTATATCATGTATAAATATTACATGCAGTATTTACATATATTCCACAAGCATACAGTTATACTGTGCTTTCCTAAAAAAAATATTATTTTAAGAAAAATCAAAGACTAAGGCAGCATGTTACCAGGCACTTTTCATGGGAAACCCATTAAATCATCAATCAAATTTTAACGCTGTAGCATAATTTGGTAAAATTGAATTTGCTGAACATACTTTTAAAATGATTGTTGCTGTTACCCTGCTAGACAATTATCAATACAACAGCAAGGGCTTTTTTCTAGTTGTTCACACATAATAGGATTTTTATCTAAGTACTGTATCAATATCAGTCACAAAACAGAAGAATCTGACTTGTGAATTTTATTCATATTAGTAATTTTCTTAATGCATCTGTCTCCTTCTCAGCACATCCATCAGCTGCAGTCGTGCATCAAAGAGCCAGGAAATGCAATGAGTGAGGTACTCTGATTTAGAGAAAACTCCTAAAAATAATTGCTTAAGCAGCAGCACGATATTTTAAAAGCAAGCATGCACATAAATACACATTAAATTCCAAAAGAAAAATTAGGAAAGGAAGGATTGTCTTCTCAACAAACTCCCTTCACAACTACATTGGGTGAACTGTTTTGTAGAAATGAAACTTTTCAACTCTCTGGGTTTAAGTGATCATTTGACTTATGGTAGCCTCAGGAACTATAAAGTGTTTGTCTCATGCTCTCAAAGAAAATTAAAAAAACCTTTCAATTAGTCTGCTGTCAAAACTAAGGAAGGCCACTTTTAACACGAGCCAGGACTCACACGCACTTACTTGGGCACACAGTGAACAGACTTTTACTGACACAACTTCCTGAGTGAGTCCCAGGGATTTAGGATATGCTGAGGTCTCAGAATAGAGAACAGCAGCAAGAACATTTCCCCAAGTCACCTGAGGAGTACCCAAAACCTGATGGAATGTGGATAGTGAACATGTCTACAAGGAGTGCACACTGCAATGGATGCTCTTTCTGTCCCAAGGTTGTGTTTGCCAGTGAGACCGGTACCATAGAGGCTCATGTTCCAGATGCAGAGACAGAAACTGTTCTAAAAGACTCAGTGGAAAAGATGGCAAGCTGTGAGATCCTGCCCTTAAAATAACCATGTGCCAGAAGTGACTTCACCTTTGCATGGGAAGCGTCAGATCCCTCGTATGGGAAGTGTCAGAACCTGTATTATAAAGTAATTTCCAAACTAAATCGATTTAGAACAGTTGGCTAAAGACTTAAGCAAAAACACCAAATGGATTTGAAAGGGAAAAGTAATAGAGAAATTACTTTGAACATTTAAAAATTAGTTATTTGAGGAGTTTAATTTGTGCTCTCTAAAATAAGGACATTACTTGGATTTTTTTTGCTTTTCCTCTACTGAAGATGTGCCTTCTCATAGAATGACCTGGATTTAGTTTTACTTCTTCAAAGTTGGCACAATATCTATTTTCAGATGTACTTAACTCGCATTAAATAAAAGCTGAGAGCTTTAAGTGAAAGTGTGTTAAATCCAAATGGCTCAAACCCAGAAATAACAAAGGTGAAATGATGTCTAAGCTAAAGCTGCCTTCAAAATAACACTGTGATAACTTTGCAAAGACAAATTTAACATGGGTAGGAATGCACCCACATTTTATTTGCTACAAGCAAATTTAGCCTGCATTTGCATTATTTGACAGGACAAAGGGGAATGGATTCAAACTGAAAGAAAGCAGTTTAGATGAGATATTAGGATAAAGTTCTTTACTGTGAGGGTGGTGAGGTACTATAACAGGCTGCCCAGACAAGCCGTGGATACTCCATCCCTGGAGATGTTCAAGGCCAGGTTGGAAAGCAAGCCTGAGCAAATAAGTGTAGTGGAAGGTGCTCCTGCCTGTGGCATGGGACTAGAACAAGATGATCTTTAAGGTAGCTTCCCACCCAAACCTTTCTATGGTTTTATGATTTCCTTTAAAAATTGAGGTAGTACTCAAAACTTATGTATTTGGAAAGGAAAAAAAAAGGTATTTATCTAAAGGGTGCTTTACTGCCAAGTACACACTAGTACTGCTTTGGGTTAAGGTTCCTTTAAAGAATTTACCCACTGTGCAATTAAGATAAACATCACCAATTTTGCAGTCATTGAGCATACGACTTCAACGTGACTACCACCACCATGAAGGTGGCCTGTTTTAAACTACTGCTATTTAGTTATGAAGCCATTCCATTACTGAGCAAATTACTGAAATTCAGGTGAGATATTTACAACAAGCCATGAAGAGGCACAAGCTTGGATACAAGAGTATCCAATGGATACAGTAATTTACTGTTACAAAAGAGATGGCTGTTTCCACCAAGAGAATAGAAGAGGGAAAGCCTTGAAAAACTGGCAGCATTGTTGTGACTGAGAGTAGCAAGAACATTAATAGAGATGTTCCAATGGGTGGCAGAAAAATGGTTCTATCACCATAATTAACAAACACATTGTATAGGCACCAAAATGAAAAAGAGCACAAAAATGCAGATAAAAATGAACAGACTACAAAGCATGAACAAAATTTAGACACCCCACTTACTAAGAATGAAAGCAAATTCAGTGATGCCAACAGTAAAACATGTCTCCAAACACAACACGTCTGCCCCCATAAATTTGTTGAGAACAGGGTAGGGAGTAACCTGATAAGTGAATTCAGTGCAGAAAACTCAGAGCTTGAGCTTGTGAAAAGCAGCTGAAACAATCTTCAAGTGGTAAATTTAAAAAGACCCAATATATGGAGATGAAGTTGCTGATTAAGAGCTCTTCTGGTAACTACAGAAAAGCAAATCTTGCTATTATTTAGATACAATAGCATGAAGGAAAAAAAACAAACTTGAAAGGAAAAAATTGCAAGACAACTTTTTTGGATTTGAAGCTCTGCACAAAGCAGAACAGAAATCATGTTCTTATGAAAAGTAAATGAACTGCTATCAAACATATACAAAAAGAGAGAAATCAGGTTTCATAACCTTAGCTAACCACATTTGGGATAACAGCAAATGCAGTTAAGTGGAAATCTGGACAGGTTCCTGTAACTAGATAGCTGGCTGAGGAACAATCCTTCAAATTTTATGAGTTTTCCAAGACTGGAGCATTTTCTGAGCATTTTGAGCATCCTTGCTCAAATGTTTCTTTGGTAGTGATTTGAGCTTAGAGCTGCTTCTGACAGCATGTTTAGAGAACAGTCGTACCTGACAGAAAAAGAGTTACTTTCCCCTTTTGTGTTTTTTCCCCCCTCCTCTCACTAGACATTTTTAATGCAAGGAAGAGAAAAAGGGAGGAAGAGAGGAAAGCTATATGTGATCCAAAAAAAGCCAGTTGCTGTGCTTTTTAATTTCTGATATGGACTAAAAATTAATATTGCTGCTCCTTTAATACTAGCTTCTCACCCCTAATAAATTAACTCTCAGTTATCTAACTGCATTACCTGAAAAAATCCAAATCAAGCACAAATATTTCTTTCCTATTTTTCTCTAAATAATCTAAACTGTAACATAAATTCAATGGTGGTATCATCAATGGTGCTTTTTTGAAAACATGCAGCTTCGTCTGTAATCTTCCAAAAATTCCAAAAGTGATATCTAGTACTGCAAGCTAAGTATCTCCCATGCCATTTTAAGTGCTAGTGTTAGGGCCATGCTGAACAAAATAGCCTTACTCTTAATGTCATTATAAATTAACACTGCTGGGCTTCCTTTCCAGGCAAGGGTTTTTACATTGTAATCAATTTAACCTAAGTGTGAGGAAGAACTTTGCAAAGATAAAAACTGAATGCTCTGAAAGGAAATAGCTTGAACAGGTTTCTAGACAATGCTGGGCATTTCCACCTATAAACAGTCCTAAGTGTGTTTACAGATAGTTCTAAATGCCCTGGCTCACTATCTAAAATTTTTCTTGAGGGGGATGAAGCCAGTATCAAATATTTGAGCCATAGCTTCCCACTCATACACTGAGTGACAGCCACAAGTTAAGATAGAGGAATTTAAAAAATACATGTGAAGCTGAATGGCAAACATAGAAAATATGCCTTAATTTATTTTTTTTAAATTATTCAAATGACACTGGCAACTATATAATGACTAGTGATTTCAAATCTGTAAATATGACTATAGAAAACTGAACAGGGTTAAAAGGTCTAACTTTCAAATAAAAATAATAAGCACTTAAGAGTTTTCTGTTCTCTAACATGGAAATATTTCCTTAATATATTGAATGACAGATTTAAATGTTTTGTGTTGTTGAAAACAAGCTAGATAGATCAAAGTAGTGCAGAAGAGTCATATGTACAACAAAAATATTTGGAGTTAGTTTGTGCCAGCAAGTCTTCGAAGGAAATAGAAGTTTGATAATACAGTTTGATAGCACAAACCTTTCTTCATGTATCACATATAAAATAAGTCACATATAAAATAAGACTCTGCCAAAACTGGGGAAACCCAGAAAACTTGTTCCAATATTATACTGATGAGGGATAAATAAATAAATACGAAAACTGACTATATTCCAAAACACTGAGTACTTGAAGGAAATCTTCTGATGTAACACACACTTTAATGCCTGCCTTGATGAAAATCTGACCACAGAATCCAAACAAAGGATGACAAAAGCCATCACGATCTATGACAAAATTCAGTCATTCCTGAAGGATGAGACTGAGCTATGGACTAGCTTCATTCATATAGGCCTGAGGATAAGAATTGCAGGAGGTCACTAGAAACAGCAGTTAAACACTTCAGCCATACCCCCAGACTGCTCAGACAAAATGCCCGAGGATATTCGTGATGGGTTTGTTTCTTTTCCATTGATAACTCAGAGCTGCTCACTGGAATGACCCTGGTAAGTCAACCAGTCAATCAGATAAGGGCACACTTAGCAGAAGTAACCTGGATTCCTCTTGATCTATGACACTGAAGAGGCACACTGAAGGGGATTTTGGTGGAATAGCCTACTACTTTTTAGTCCCGAAGCCAACACCAGGTGTAGGGTATCATCCTGAGAGATTCCATATTCAAAACTTGTCTCAGTACAACATCCTTTTCAAGAAGTCTTACTCCTATATAAACTTCCATGTGTGGCTGGGAACACATGAAGCCCAAACTCCTCTTTAAATAACTGTAGCTTCAAAAACTAATTTTTTTAGCTTTTTAGCTGAGAGTGGGAAGACTACAAGTAGAATTATTCGTGTCAGAATCAAAGAAAAAGAAGTCCCCAGACTGTATTAAAAAGAGAGTCCAGCTGCAGTCAGGTAAACTCTAATAGGCCAGAGAAATTCATTAAAAATTCAAGATGTAATTTATAAGATTTTAGAGGTCCTTCTGTAGAAATATACCAACTCATCGTCAACTTTCCCCATAGTAAACAAACTTAGCTTCAACTACTTGGTTCAATAAAATTAATTTACAGATTGTTCAGATGTCTGCACTCTTCTCAAACAGACATTTTGATTGCAAGTATGGGCATGAGGACAAGAGACTTTCCTCACTACTTACTCCAGCTTCAGTCTCTAAGATGCTTGGTAGTTATCCTAACAAGATCTACAAGAAGATCTTTTAAAAAATGTACTGAAATAAACTATTTATTTAGACAAACATCATCATTAAAAAAAATAAGATTATCACAAAACTTGGTTCAGTCTGGCTTAATCAAGTCAGAAACTCTGTTATGTAAGGGGTATTTTACTAGAACACAATTTTGGCTGGGATGATGCAGCTAAGAGTAGCAGACTGCATTTGAACAGGTTCATATCCTTCATTATTAAGAATGGGAAGAAAAAATCGGTTTAAGAATTAAAGAAAGCAGATGCTTTTTTTAAATAGTCATCACATAATTTCCTACATTGGAAAGGGAGGGGAAATACCTACAAGGGGAAATACCTACCATCATTTACTTCAAAAGGCAGTAAAATTGTTGAGTTGCAATAAGTAGATTTTATAATATGATCTTATAAGTAGATCTTATGGTCAGATAAGGAAATTGTGCTATTTCTTCTGTACCCAAAAGAGTTAATCAAGCAGGGTAATGGGACTCACAGCAAAGATTTTGTGCACATTTTTGGAGCTAAAGAGAGTTAAGAAACAGGAAGCTATCACCTCATGACTCCTACTACTAGAAACCTGTGGTAAAAACAGAAATCAACCCCAAACAAACAAAAAAAAACACTCAACAAAAACAGGGTGGATTAAATTACCTGGAAGTCATCATAAGGGAACAGTAGCATCTCACGTAGAGGATCATTCAAAATCTGTGTTTTCCTCTGAACAATGACATTTTCATAGTCTATTGGTTCTATAAGTTTTGGCTTTGCCTACAGGAAAAAAGAAAAAATCAAAATAAATTCAGGTATATTGAGGGACAATTACAATTATTGACTTATTCTAGAGGTTACTCTTTAAAAGATTGGCAAGATTATATTGCATCTACATCAAAAATATACAGTATTCAAAATGCAGGCTTTGTCATAATACACCATATGGGGAAGTGCAAGTGGCAATTAGAGACACGCATGCTGATTGCCTCACAACTATTTCACAAAATCCAGTAAGCCAGAGCTTATTAACATAATCACATATGTATTCTCACTGCAAAAAAATTATAAAAAAATTACTAGTCTCTTATGTTGATTGTTGCCTTTGCTTGATATAGCCCAGAAAGCTCTGATTTGGGTTTAAGAGGAATGAAAACAACCTCAGCTCAAAGACTGAGCTGTGTTTTAATTCAGCAGTAACCTGCAGCAGGGGCAGGCTAATTGACATTCCTCCTTCTTTCTATTTTTTTTCAAAATTCCCATAGGCCATCTACTTCCCTCCTAATTGCACATGTAGCTTTCCTCAGTAACTGTGCATTGATTCCACATTAAAACCCCTTTCTACAAATGAGGCATTACAGCTGCCCCTGCACAATCACACAGAGAAAAACCTTCACCCTGCCAAGCATTCTGTTAAGTGGTCAGATAGCAAAGCAGGTTAGACAGAGCTCTGAACAAGGCAGCTCTGCCTTAGAGTGTGCAAACTAATGCAAAAAATGGGGTTATAATCTAGCTTGAACTAAAATTCAGCATCACAGTAACAGACATAAAATTACTTTTTTTTTACAAGCAACAATTACAAGAGACTTTACAAATTATATTTTCTCAAGATCAGTGGTACTAATTTATAGGTAAAGTATATTAAAGGTAATTGTAGCAGCAAGACCAGCTTCTGTCATCATTATAGGTAAAATGACAAGATAAACTTTATATATTGCTTTATATAACTCATGATATTAACCTTCCAAATTCTAATTGTCCTACACAGAACAAAGATCTCTATCAGTAACTGCTGGTAATCACTAGTATATTAATAATATTCCTGAGAAACCCTACAGGTGTTTTCTTCATCCAAAAGTGAATCAAATAAATTTGTTTGTCAAGGAATTAGGAAAGCTTTGGTCAGAGAAAGTTACCAAAGTTTTCAGGGTTCGTTCACAGGCTATTTAAAAGCTATCTGAGATTCCCCCATATGTACCACACAGTAGTTCTATTGGTAAGAAAAATGTGGAAACATAACAAAGCGTAACAGCTGAAGAGGCAAAAAAAAGCAAAGTCTGGAAAAATCTACCAAAAATTATGAACAAAATGTGGCTTTGTTAAGAAAAATAGCTAGCATTTACAATCTCACAGGAAGGATTTCCTAGAAGTTCATTAGCTATGTAACAACATACTCAGCACAGACCAATATTTCTAAGAGCCATGATTATTTTGCTGTGTTTGACATCTTTCTGCTCAGATGAGATGGAGAAGGGCTGTTCAGTTCACTCCATATTGCACTCTGACACATTCGGAGAGCTTCTCACCTCAACCCCAGCCTGTCATTCATGTACATGAGTTATCACAATGCCAAGAACTAATGTCAGTGTGCATCAGAAAAGGCTTAAGTTTATGTCCATGCACCCTTCTGCAGCTTAAATGGTTGGACAATTTAGCTCAGAAGAGCATAAGGCACACACAACCTAAGAAAAGATTCTGTTCTCTCTAATGTACTAATTTACACAAAATATTTTGGTTGCAAGTTTGCATTTGAGTGCTCAGACTGCTGCAGTGAATCCCAAGCTAATGAAATGATGTGCTCCACACTTCCTTAACACCTTGTCCACCCAACTATTTGAAACATTTCCTACATACTACATTTCCTACACACTGCAAAATTACCCCTTCACAAAATTTCAGATTGAGCAGCCCCACTCCAACAGATTGTCATAACCAGCTCTGATTCCAAATAAACTACAGTAACTTCACCTCTTCCAACTCATTCACTAAGGCAATAACTGTCCTTTACAAATTTTCTTCCTTAAGCACAGAGACAGAGATAACAGAATACAAAGAGAATTTCAAAATTTACTGGTCTATAAGTAAAGTACAAGGCAACACATCAGCCAGAAAACAAAACACCCTTTGCTCACCTTTCTCTCACCTTCAGTGTAACAGGTCTCTCTCTACCTATCCAGGCAAGCAAGATGCCCACCTGCCAACCACTGAGCCTGGGCT
>NW_005054363.1:2356723-2360278 GCF_000277835.1 Geospiza fortis
AATGTGGCCCAGTCACTCCTTCTGGTCAAATTTGCCTTTCCCATGTGACCACTCCTTCTCAAGAGTTTGTCATGAGAAATTATACACAACATGCTGTGGTGACAGGTTGGTTTGAGAGTTGCGCAGGATGACTGACCTTTAGGAGAAACAAAAATAAATACTGCAAATTAAACTGTGCAAAGAGGGACTGTTTGATTTGTGTGGACAGTCTCCGCAGTTAGCTGAGAAGATTTGGCTTCACAATTGCCTTAAAGCAATTAAACACGGGGCTGACACCAGAAGGACCCTTCCCCTCTCTCGTGGCACTTCTCACTCTTGAGACTATGTTCTGTTCTGTCTACGATAACAGAAAAGCATAAACTCACCCTAGATATGTTTTCCACCCCGCTCCAAGGCACCCAAACACCTTTATCTAGTCAATATCAAGAGAGCCTGTAGGTAAGCATGGTGCACTAATAGCCAGTTTTCTCAGTGCCCATGCAGTAGCCTGACACAAGTTTCATCTCTTCTTTTCAGCTGATTACTTGTATGGAATGTCACACCAATATTTTAATGTTCCATGAAGATCTGTGTTAGGCAGCCTGAAGCATTCACACTAAGGAACCCTTTATCTGGACCTGTTCTGTATGGAATTTGAAACTTCTATTTTAAAAGAATGCTAATTAATACTATTACTTGAAGAGAAATGGTTTCCTGAAGCAGTCTAAGAAATGGAGATGTAACTGGCTCTGTAGTTAACATTTGAAATAGCTCAGACCTTGCCTTCTTATGTTCTTCTCAGTCTTAGGTTTAAATTTCCAGAACTGCAATACCTGTTACTGAGTATTTAGCAGGGCTCCAGATTCCCTGGGACTAAGGGCAAAGTATGAGAAGCATACCTCTCATTTGTTCTCAATTTTGAGCCTAAGGTTTGAGGTTTTCTGTCAAGTTAGATTAATTCTTATTTTTGTCCTACTTGGTTCTCAAACACATTTCAACATCAACCTAAAAACTACACTGAATAACATGGGATGGAATCTGTAATTTTTACCATTACACAGCAGATATTAAACATCACACACAGAATATGAGAGGAAATTATTCTCTCCCTTATCGCGGCCTTCTCACACAAAGACCAGCAACTGAGCCAGAGCTTTTGTGACAGATTAGGAGGTGATCTGGCTTGAGAGAATTCCTTCCAACCAGGGGCCTTCCAGTCAGATTGCATCTGAAATGCTGCTCAGGTGCTGTGTGACCACTTGTGGCAATCTGGGGAGCTTTTCAAAGGAAAGAATAAACACGTGCTTGGTCAATATTGTCAGAAAGCTCACAAAGCAGGACAGCTACTATCTGAACTAGCAAGTGGATAGATGACAGCCCCAATTCCACAGCCTGGTAGCAAGGGAAAGCTGTCATCTCAAATGAGAAATTGTGGGGGGATAGAAAATAAGAAAATAAAGGTAGTATAGAAAGTAATCTTACCCCTTAAGGAGTTGCAGCTGAGCCAATTATTAAAGATTAGGAGCAGGCCTGACTTTAACAGGCCACAGCTGTAACCAATGAGAAGAAGAGTGCTATAAAACAGTGGGGTGGTTGGTTGAGAGGGGAACGGGAGTCAGTTGGCTACTGTGAGAAGGAAGAGTCAGTGCCTAGAGGAGCTGCCTACGAGAAACAGCAAGGAGGTATGGAACTCTTGCAATATAATGACAACAGGTAATAGATTTTGACATGGTGCTGCACATGATCAGCACTCTCATCCACTTCTCCCTGGTGCTGAAGAGCTATGTCCATCCTCCTGTTAATTCTCTTGGGAAGGTGATAGGTGAACACTGGGAGAAAGCTAGTTCTGGCTTTTCTCATTTTACCAGCAAAAGCAGAGGAAAAGGATTACTTTTAAAGAAAATGCAACTAAAATTATTTCATGGGCATACAAACACACACACACACACACACACACACACACACTTGTCTAGTACAGCGAATTCAAAACCCAAAAATGCAGCTTTAAAAATCATCCAATTAATTGCAAATGCCTCTCTTTGCCCTGTAGTCACAAAACTGGCTTATCCCAACTATAAAATTAATGAAAAGGAATCGTAAAAGAATATAAGCTTTGCTTACATTTTGTTTGCATGCTGTAAATACAAGATGAAAAGGAAAACTCCTCCTTCATGAGAAGCTTTTAAAGAATCTAAAGCTCACTGAAGCTCAGGTCTTAAATAAAAACTTCTATTTAATCAGTGAGGTACTTGATTTGCAGTAGTATCATTTATGTAAAAATTAATTAAGAATTTGCTTCCTTGGGTTTCTTCTAAATGTTACTCATTTCTTTCTTAGTCATTTGTCAGATTCAAAAGGAAGAGGATGTTTTATCAGTTTGGACCAGATATGAAAAAAGAAAACAATAAACAACACACTGATGCTGGCATTTAGCCAGACATAAAACAGCACAAGGAAGCAGATTCTCTCTCAGGCTCTTCTACACTTTAAAAAAAAAAATTAAAAATCTGGTATTACTTCATGTAATATAAAAGAAAATATGATGGGTAGTTACACAATTGTTAAATATGATTTATGGACCAGCAGACACAGATAAAACTCAGCCCAGTTAAAACTGCAACATCAAGTTTATAGGCACTAAAAGTCAGCCTTTACAATAAGGCTTAACTTTTCCCATTAATCTGCAGCCAAGAACATTTTTATTTCTGTACTCTAGGAAAATGCTAAGAGCATAGGCGTTCATGGTTGGTCCTGAGCCAGTCAATGCTATATTTCTGAAAGATAAAAGAGCAAATTTTCTGCCATACAACTTTGGGGTTTGCCTGAGTATCATAAGCATGGAAACTTATCAGAAATAGGAAATATTTCAAAACAGCAGTCATGACACCCACACAGCAAGCATTTTAATCTGTCAGAATACAGTACGTATATTTGGACAAGCAGTGTCAAAATTCATCAGATAAAATAAATTTTAAGCTAAGAGTTCAGTGATTACCTACGCTACACATTACAGAAAAAAACCCCACAGGACATGTTTTTCTTGCGCACTTGAGACAATTGTTATTGTCCAGTTCTCAGAAAACAAAAGATGGTAAGGCTAAGCACACTGACTATTGTTAGCCTACTGCTACAAAACATGATCTACCTTATAAAAACATGTTTGGCTTATACACCTTCAAATTAACAAGTTCCCATAAGGAGTAAAATGGAGCTACAGGCACTAGCAGGAAGCAGCATATAAATAGATGAATAGGTGTTAAGTATTTCTTCATAGTGGCCTGAGGAAAGCCACTGTGGACATACAGTAGGATTATTTAATACTAGACATGGGTAACAGTTCCGTGTATCTTAGTGTCCCACAATAAACAGAAAATAAATTGCCCAGGTTGAGGTTTTAAAAATTAATTCAAGAGATTATTTGTATCCTAGAGCTTACTTTTAACTATTACATTTTATACTGCTAGCAAGTTTCCAAGCAGAAAGATGACCTCCAAAAGATCCAACTTCCCAGAAACATCATCTGTTTTGATAAGCAATTACTACTTGTAACTATCAAAAAGCAGCTGGACAGCAGGA
>NW_005054363.1:2360403-2362914 GCF_000277835.1 Geospiza fortis
AGGAATACTCATCCAGTAACTTCTATAACAGCTAGCACAACAGCAGCTCATCCCAAGCAGGGTTTTGAGGCACCACCTGGAAAATCTAAATGCTTTTTTCCATGGGCTCTTCTTGCTTGTTAACCTCAAGGGCAAAGTTATGACACAATGTAATTCAAATCACAGGGACACAAAGGAGCACACATACTGACATACTGGCACTGAAAGCAGCAGATGACTCTTTCTGTGAACCCACCCACCTAATCAGGAAAGTTAATTCAGGCACTGCACTCAATCAAATAACATTGTTTCAATAGCACATGGGAGTCTTCCAGTTATAGATACCCAGCTCCCTCAATGCTCCACACAGACTCTCAGTGAACTACATTTAAAAAAATTAAATGAATATGACACACATTGACAAAAAACCTGTTGCTTTCTGACAGCTGATTCTATCTCATCTTTATAAAGAATGCTTAAATTGTGTGCTAGGCAAATCACATCATATTTGCACAAAAGGAATACATCCACACTTGAAAAAATATTTTAGACAATGGTAAATGAGAAGTATTACTAGAGTAAACCAGAAGCCTACTGTTCCATATGCTTTAGAGGATTGCTATCTAATGTAATTCCCAGGTTTTTAACCCAGGAAATAAGAAGTTCTGCTGTTCAGAATTTGTTACAGCAACTAGCAATTTTGTCAGTCTTAGTTACTACCTCACTGCATCCTGCACCAACGACAGGGTACCTACCTTCACTGTGCCAGTAAAAATTTACTGCAACATCACAGCACAATGAAATAAAAATAGACCCAAATGTCAAAGTCAAATGAAACATTACATCTTACTTTTTGCTTTGTGCCTGGCAGCACACTTGCTGCAGGTTACTTACACCACTTCATCTAGCTTTGCCCAATAACTAGACAAAGGGATCTATAATTATGTTATACATACACTTGCATATATATATATATGTAAACAGATTAAGAACAAAATAGTAACTGAAATGATAGAGAAGACATTTTTAATGTGACCTATGCAAAACCTAAATGTCCTTCCCTTTAAATATTGACCTTCATGTTGAATGCATGCACTTCACCCAAAAATGAAAAAATGAGAGCAAACACTGGAGATGTATTATTCCATGAGCATTAAATTAAGTCGTATTTGAAAAATTATAAAGAGGTACTCAATAAATGGTGATAAGTAAACACAGTATAGTGTTATACTTTTTTTTCCTTCTTAAATAAGTACATGTGCCTTGCTGATTAGCTGCAGTACTCCAAGTATCTGCAGAAACACTAATATCCTCTCTGAGTATTCATGGGGGAATAAAAACAATTCTAAATAAAGTTAAACATTCCAAAGGCAGGAAAGCACACAGAAGATTAGCTCATATTGTACTGATGAAAATCTGGACCAGAAATCAGAACACACCCATCCAAAAAATTCCCACATTCTATTAACAACTCTCTGAATAGAACAAAACCAAAAAAAAACAAAACAGCGAGAAGGAAAAGAAAGTTTGTCTTACTAGCACACATGTAAGCTTTCAGTTATAAATAGTAACAATTCCCAAAAAGTTACAGATGAGTATTACTAAATACAAATGGCCAATATGTTTTAGTTCAATTCTTAAATACATAGTGTGAAGCTCAAATAAGAGGGAGGGGAGACACTATAATTTGAAGATCATCCCACTAACTTCAACTACAGGCAGACAAATAAAGAGAGGACCATCAGCAGCATCAATTAAACATGAAATAATACTAAATTAAGTTGAAATTTTAGTAAGAACTATCAAAGTACTTCTTTCTACTGATATACAAGTACTAGTTTACCAATTCTCCTTTGAACAGAGTTGGTGGATTCATTGCAGCTCACTTGCTATGTTCTCTTGCTGTACTATTAAAGTTCCAACAGAACTAAGAGTCTAGCAGTGTTTCAGACAAAATAGTTCTTATTTGATTATTTCCCCCACAGACAGAAAATCTCCCTTTTCCCTCACCGGAAGCTATCTTAAAACTTTAAATTCCTAAATAATGTGCACTGAAAGAATTGAAAAATAAGTCCTTTAACAGATAGATGCTTTAACAGAAGTAGTCATTAATTATTTAGATAGTTCTTTGATCATTTAAGTAAAATTTAACTGTTACATACACACTTTAGGAAGTTCAAAGATACATTAATTGGAAGATATGTTGGGCAATTAAAAACCAGAGTTGCTAGAAAGACTTTTAAAGCATATGTAGTTTTCATGCTAGGTTCAAAGAGCTGTATAAATATGCTAGACAGAGGAGACTGAAAAGCAGCTAGTCTGAAAGCCAAATTCCAAAGTCACACTCAAAGAGAACCAAAGATCTGGTAAACTAGAACAGTAAAAATCAATTAAAAAGGCAGACAACACACAGAGAATCAAACTCCAATCTTAAATGCAAATTATTCACAAGTAAGAATGCTGGAACTTCTCATCTGCATCAGATTAAGAAGTTTTTCATTGACAGAAAGGACAGGAATTATTAAAGGGAAA
>NW_005054363.1:2362924-2380433 GCF_000277835.1 Geospiza fortis
TTGTTTAAAGAATTCTTACCAGCACAAGCACAGGACTCTCCACTTGCACTTCACAAGGACCTGCATCCTTGCCTTTCTGTGGAGATTCTACAGAAAGCTCTTTCTTAGGATTTCTGTTTGTTCTTGCCTGCATTCTTTCATTGAAAATACAGACAGCAGCAAAACTGTATGTTTTTTGGCATCAAAGTAATCCACATGCCAGTGATTCAGTGAAAACAAAAGCTTTTTCCCTGGCACAAGCAGCACAAAGCACAAACTAGTCTAACTTCTCAGCTGCAGTTTGCTAAATCTGTTATGGTGGGAATGCATGACAGACAAAGGCCAGCCCCTAAACATGCTGTACTCCTCTGGGGAAGGAAAAAAAAAAGGTGGATCCATTTTAACGCCTTAAGGTTATGAGCCAAACACAAAAGAGAATGTACATATCTAACATTACTACGTAAAACAGGCTGAGTCTTTTACAGCATGTATAAAATCAAGCTTTCAATAATTCAAAAATATTTTTAGTGCAAGAATTAGTCACTTATTGACAACTGTGTCTTTTTAGAAGCATGAAACCCTAGGTATTGTTCTTTTAAAATTTTTTTTGCAATAATGTCACTTACTCAGGTGCTATCAACAATCTGCCACTAACCAAGTACATTCACCCTGAACAGATACACTGCTCTTTTTTGGGGGTAGAGTGGGCATGACCTTTTTTATCTTAGTGCTAAATCCATACTAAAAGTTTCACTTAACACCCAATTGCCTTCACAGTAAAAATCTTACATACTCTACAAAGATACCAACTCAAAATAAAATTCAAAAAACTTAACTCTTCCACTACCAGTATCCCTCTGCCTCTTTCCTCTCTTCAGGCAGTCAGCTCACTCCTGTATTGCACATTATTTGCGCTCCTTCCTTACTCCTCAGAACCCTTAAACACTGTAGGTGTCCATGACTGATCAGCATCCAAAAACACAGAGACAATGCAACAAAATCCTCAAACATTTTGAGAGAACACACTTGGGAGAACCCTCTGCAGCCATGAAGACCAGCCAGCCATCACTCGCTGCCTTTGGCCAGTACAAAACCCTGCACGGTGTCAGCCTTGTCTTGTGAACAGCTTGCACAAGTGTCTCTTGGCCTCAGGATATCCAGACTACAACAGTGCTCAGTGGTTGCTCTCTTCCTTCCAGTCTTTAATTACAACATAAACTCAATCACAGAATTCACAGAATCACAAGGTTGGAAGAGACCTTCAAGATCATCCAGTCCAACCCATATCCCAACACCTCAACTAAACCATGGCACCAAGTGCCACATCCAGTCTGTTTTTAAACACATCCAGGGATGGTGACTCCACCACCTTCCCAGGCAGCTGACAAGTTATGCTCCAACTTTGCTTTTTTAACCCAACCTACTCTCTTACCATAGCACTACTTACAGCCACTGCTCAGCACACACATACAGTGGCAAAATAAGAAGCAGCATTTTTATTAGAATAATTTCTGTGCAATTGCAAAGGAATTTTGTAAGCAACCTAGCTGACATTTTTGGAAGTTTTTAAGGTTTGACTGCTCCAACTTCCCCACACAGTAGTTTTAGCTAAATTCCTCCTGGGGGAAAAAAAAGTGAATGATGATGAGCAGTTTTCTCCAGGTTTTGAGAGGAATATTTTGGTTTTCCCTTTGTTTCTTTTCAACACTAATGAGTTGCAATCTCCAAGTTCACAAACCTCAGTAGCTGTATTTACCAAGCAAAAATACATCTGAGAGAAAATTCAACTCCCCAGAGAAACACATCCTTATTTTAGACTCTGTCTACTAAGGAACCAGACAGCTGTGGAAACTAAGCCACCACCTTCATTCAGCTCTCAGTTCTCTTGGGACAGTTAGTTATCTCAGTTCAATATAACTCACATCCTAAATTTAATTTGCCATGAACTTTTATCTATTCTCTAGTAGAAGAGAAAGTCACCTTGAACTGCAGAAAGCAGATGAAGTTGTGGAGAAGCACAACTATCCTACTTTATTGCTAGTATTCTTAAGAAGACACAACTTGAGGCACAGGTTTCTTATTCTTCAGACCCAACATAAGATGTTGATCTCCCTTTCTCTTCCCCTTCTCTCCACTCTCACACTTGTGTAACATACTCCTATTTCAGCCTGCACTCATGAAATTGAGTCTGAACAAGTCTGAAATTGAGTCCACAATGCAACTACATTTCTAAAGAATGGACAGAAAGAAATAATAACATTTATCTATTGTCCAGACAATAATGATTGGTTATGTTTCTGACTTTTTCTCTAGGAAATACAAGTTCAATCCATGTACTTTTTAAGCTGCCTTTCTCATACTGAGAAACCAAACTCCAGAAAACAGTACTTTATAAAGCTTCATTAAGAGTTAAGAAGGAAACCAGCAGTTTAGTCAAATTTACAAAACAGATCTTCCTGTGTATAAAGCAAGGTACACAATAGTTCAAGAACATTTAGTTACACTTTTTATTTTGCACCAGCCCCCTTTGTTTTCAGAGAACGGAAGCACAGAACAGCTTAGACTAAATTACACCATTACTTGAGGATGCAGCTGCCAAACAGGAATTTGTTTCATTGAGATGGTCTGCAATTATACTTAACTGCAACCAGAAATGCACAACCTTATTATGCAAAAGGCATTTGTGAACACTCATACTAATACAGGCTTTAAAATTATATGCATTGCAAGTAGTATTTCTGCTTAATTTAACAATGGATTCTTCTTCTAAATGGTAACATTATTTTACCCTACTCAGGTACTTCTCCTGAATGCATCTAGGTTACTTTAATTCACTATAAATGTGATTTTCTTTCCCTGCTGTTCTTCCTATTCTTCTTCAAATGTGATGAGGGATAAGAAGAAAGCCAACAGGCTAACATTTTTATAACATCAGTTTAAAGATACAGAAGCTATTTTTCCTTATGAATGACTCATGTAATTTCTAGATTGCATTTCACTCACAGATACACCAGTAGAAGAGGTTCTTTCATGTAACAAAAACAGAAGTGTGAGGCAGTACCTCTGGAACTGTGTCCTGCATGAAATAGACCTTAACTGCCAAACTGATGTGTACTTCCAACATTTATTTTCTGTTGAGGACTTAGTGATTACCTCAAGAATTTAATTAATTTAAAAACACTTAGGGGGAAAACCCAAACAAAGAAAAAAACCACAGCAAAAATATCAAAGCAAACCAAACTAACAAAATCCCAAGAAATATTGTTTATCCAGGTATTATCACACGGTCAAAATATTCAAGTTACTTTAATAAAGTAGTGTATTGAAACAATTTACCAATAATACAGTAAAATTCAAAAAGTGAAAGATGAAAACCAGGATTTTAAGACATGATGAAACTTTTATCATCTTGTTACATGACCTGTAGTTTTAACCTCCTTAACTGCAATTTTTTAAAAAGTAACAAAAAAAACCACTCAGTTTGTTACATCAGTCACTTACTTCAATAATGATCAACAGAAAATTCATGAATATAGTGCACACACAGAAAATGTCATGGTGCAAAAACTGACTGCATTTCCAACATGGCTCTCAAAACTGCAGGAAATTACTAGCTAGAGACCTACGTGCAAAATAACTCACATTATTATGGAAACAATGCAGTTCATCTTTTTACAAACATTGTGGCTTGAAGGACTTCACATGGTACTCTAGCAACTGTAGTTTTCACACCACTTCCAACAGCCAAATATTTGGCTCTCTTCTTGCATCATACAGTCCTAAGGAACAGCCTAAGTAATTACAAAATTACATAGGTAACAAAGTTCTCAGTGATTCATCCAGCCAATCTGCTGTCCAAAAGACAAAAGATTTGATTCCTTCAAATCACTTTTCACTTCAAGAACTTACTTAGCTAATGCACAACATCATATAATAAAAAGTGAGTGATGGTAAGGGAACAGGCAGCATATGAGGACTTCCTTTGAACTTTAATGGAAGAAAATATGATTGCCCAACCTTCGTGTAGGAACAGCCTAAAATCTGAGTGGTTTGGTTTGATGGCCCTTCTTTTGCTTCAAGTCCAACTTAAAGTCTGCATCAAGGTCACTAAACCTACAAGCTATAATTACAGGCACCAAACTTGCCTCTGTAAGCTGTTCTAGGAAAAGAACTGTCCCTAACCTATAGCAGTCAGGGGGAGAGGAGTTAGAACAAGAGAAGAAGGAATAATATTAATGTAGGTTTGAATGTCCTGTATCTGGGAAAACAGAAGGATTTTGTATTATTTGCTAAAACCGTACACCGTTCTCTGCTCTGTGGCTACACTCTCTACTTTGTGCCTCTAATTTCCCTGGCAACTCACAGCATCTCTTAAAAAATTATTCAAAAATGAAAAGGATAGGTAACTGGAGGGGGGTTGATGCTTTGTTTTGCTAAAGTTTTGGGGGTTGGATTTCTTTGGTTGGTTGGGTTTTGGTTTGGGCTGGATTTTTAAGGCAATAGCTCATCTGAAAATATGAACCCACCTTAGCAGCGTGACAAGGACCATTAAAAGCCAGTACTTCTTGCTCTCATCTGTATTAGTACAAGATATTCCAGCACTGCCCTCCCACACTTGGCAGCTTGCCCTGCAGCTGCATTCAAGGCTAACATTTCACAAGTCAGTGAAAGATTCAGTGTTGCAGCTATACATATCTCAACGCTGCCAAGTTTCATAAGTGACCAACAGATAAACGCTTCCCTGGAAGAACATATTCACAAGTTCAAGAAAAAGGCTGATAGCAGATGGAATGCAGCAAGCAATTCACCTGGCAATTCCCTGCCACCCATGCTACACTCAGATGAAACAGAAAAAGTCACACAAAACTCTGGAAGACTCCTTCTATGGCAAACACCGCAAACGTGTAATTTGCAGTCCCACCAATAAGGAGAACATTCTCAGATGGAAACAGGGATGAGAAAAGAAAATGTGTAAGACACAGATAGGAGTGTGCTACACATTATGCAACTTTTCATGTTCACTTTCTTTGGCAAAGCAAGAAATAAGTCTATTTCACAACAGGGAGAACAACAACCACTCTTTGCAGAGATATCTTGAAATCAGTATGAATGATACAATCTTAAATTTTGCATTGCAGGGAAAATTACTCTCAAAACACTATTTTTAGGGAGAGAATTCAGCAGCCTGGAAAGGACAGAAATGCTGAGATACTACACAGAAGAGATCTCAATCATGAGTAGGTTGCATCAATGAAAAAAAGTAACACCAATGTAGAGGTCTGTACTACCGCTCAAGAAGCTGGACTAAAAAAGCCTTTCTATTAGCAGCAGTATAAAGTTAAAGGATTCTTGCAGTGAACATCTCTATTGGATCCATAGTGATTCTGCACAATGCATTTTTTAAAAGCTTTATTCCACAGAATATTAATTTGGCTAAAGTTGTCAACACAGACATGGTATATCTCATTATACAGTACTTAGTTTGGGCACTCTGATGTTGTGACAAATAAAAATCAAAACAAGTGTAAAATCACAGCAGAGCTAAGCAAAATATAGATTAACTTTTGTCCATGTCACATATCTGCATATGACTATCTTTGAAGCATCAATTTGTGCTGCAATTAATTTCAAACCATCTTAGTAGGAAAGTTTTTGAGCAAAATCAGACTTCCTTAAGGTCCAAGAGGAAAAAATAAAAGAAAACATATCAAGCAAATAGGAGATGTCAAGATTAAAACTGCACTTCTGAATTAACAGTGGTTCTGACATATGTCCTTACAGACAGGACATACACCAGCAAACTGACTGTGGGAACAGTACTGGACTAAAGATGACTTTTTTCCTAACTGGACAGGACCTTACGACTATCAGAAACTAACAGGGCAGAACAGACACACAAAAAGTCGATCAAACCCCCAAGTCTGATGATCTCTCAAACAGAAGTAGTTCTGTGCCAAGCAAGCTTGAGGATGGGGGAGGAAGGGGAGGTGTGGGAAGGTGCCTGGAGGTGTTCAAGCCCAGGCTGGATGGGGCTCCAAACAACCTGCTAGTGGAAGATGTCCCTTCCAAACCAAAGGATTCCATGATTCACTTGAGTTGCATTTAATTTCATTACAGAATAGGGTACCTACATCTATAGATGAGTCAAATGAGCATTCAGGCTGTTCCTAAAGCAAGTGGATAGAAGTATTAATCAAGAAACAGGAGCAGAGATGTGAACTCCTTTCCATATGAAGTCTAGACTCTAGCTCATGAAGTCTAGACTCTAGTCTTAAAAGTCTAGTCTTAAAAGCTTCACATGTGCAGCTTCTCTACCTCAGGAGTCTTCTTCTCGTTCCTTAAATCCATATAAAACTTTACAGGGGGGTTTCAGGAGTTTTTTGTATGGGTTTTTAGGGTGGTTTAGAGGTTTTTTTGGTTGGTTTTGTTCGGGTTTTTTGTTTGTTCGATAGGTTGTGTTGCTCTTTGGAGTTTTTTTAGCTCCACACATTTTGACTTCTTTCAGCACAAGATACCCCTCTGTTATATTCAAAGGGAATGCGTTTTCCATTTGGATGTAAACTGGTGCCATTTTTTTGGGTTGGCTATCGTTCTGTGCTAGTCCAACATATTTTGTCATGGATGAACAATGGATTATGCATGAAGACTTAACCAACTATCCTGATTTTATCCCCAGGGCTGAAGACTTTTTTCCTGAAGATAAAATGCTTAACCTTATCTTCTGCATGCCAGGGCACTGAGTGCTTGCCAGCCTGTTTCTGATAGCCCTCTCATGCATCTTTCAAAGATGTGTATTTGATGTAGGTACACACTTGGTGAATATGTGCTGCAATTTCCCCTCCTGAGAGAGCAGAGGGATATGAGGAGATGGACATTTGAACATTCTTCCCAAAGGAATCTAATGAAAGGTCAAAACAAAAGGAGTCTACAGAAACCATCAGGAGATTAGCCAAAACTACAAGTCAGCACATTAGCCACCAGGTTTTTATTCAGCCAGAGCAGTAAGATGAAAGGAGATAAAAGAAGTGCTCTAATTCAAGTGACCCATGAAAAACCCCATGCCACAGTCAGACGCTGTCCTCATATATATCTGTTTCTTCCTCATTAAGAGGCCTAAGGAAGCCTAATGCTCCCCTTGCTGATGAATAAAAGCCACTGGTAATACAGTTACAAGTTGAAGCAAGTTATGAGAGTGTAACAACAGGCTAACTCATGCAAATTGTCTGCACACCATTACAGAACTGCTGCATAAGCTGTTTGAGCATATTAAAATAAAACAACTTCCACTTACTCAGCACAATTACTTCCTCAGAACTCCTTCCTTTTATATATTTCTACTAAACCTTTCTATCTCATACAAACAAGTTGATATTAACTTGCAAATTCAGACAGCAAGAACACACCTTAATGTAAGCTGTTCAGTAAATGAAGGCTTTATAGTTTAAAACACAATACATTAAATTAAGAACAATATTTTTTAAAAATTATACATATATAGTTCATTTTGAAACCAAAATATCTGCAACTTGAGTGTCTCCTGCGGAGTTATTTCCAGAATGAAGCAGCTCACTGCTGTCATTAGTCAATCTTCCCACATGCCCAGACTTTGGTGTATCTCAAAAGATGTCACAGTTTATTAATAAACCAGATGACTCATGAGCAGCACAGGAAAAGCAGTCACCAAAAAACTCAGGAACACCTAATGATGATGCTGCTGTCAAGTCAACTGGTGACACAGACTAAGACAGTGCAGCTACTAAAATGCAGCAGGTTCAGCTTCCAGCCAACACCTAAATCTACCCTATTAAAAGCTGTACACGTGCTATTTCAAAATGCCCTGCATTTCTTTTCAGAAATTGTGTAAGAGCAATTTAAGTAACAGATATTTTCAACACCAGACATAACCAATTTAAAGACTAAAAATTATCAGGCCCCATCTTGCACAAGCTACAGCCATCATACTAACTTAAGTATGTTTACCAAACTACAAGGTTCTAAAGCTTAATGAGAGCAATGCCAGTGCTGGTTAGGCCACAAAAAGCAACTTGAGCAGAAAGCATTTCAAGCACAGGAAAAAAAGGAGTTGTTTTCTGTAATTTTCAGACAAATATGTAAAAAAAAGTGAATGTGCTTCAGCGCAGTCTGTGTCACCTCAGAATTTTCTAGCTCTTCCATAGGTGCTGGTAGCCCACTCACCCCAGCTTCTTCCATCACCAGATACTTCAAGGGGCTTCTTAGCAAGCCTCAAACTTTCACATTTTGCTAGTTCTGTCATCACCACATCATTTACCCTTGCTCATTTTCCACCTTTATCAACCACCCAAAACAGCTGTTTAGGACCTAACTTGTACACCAACATTTGACTCTGAGATAATGTTTGCCTATACAGTGATAACAAAAAAACCCCAAAACCAAAAACCAACCAAACCAAAAAAGAATATGAATATAAAAAGAAATAACACGCAATATTGTTCTGAAGATTAATTTTTTTTAAATCATGGGAAAATTGAGAAAAATTAAGTAAACTAAATAAGCATTCAAGCTAGTATTCTGAAACTATATCCTCCAACTTACTACAAAATTAAGCACATTAAATGTTTTCTCAACACTTGCCAAAAAATAATTAAGCCCAAGATGGGCATAATTTGGGGAAAATATAATTTCATTAATTTTGGTGCAAGTTTTAACAGGATCTCAAATTAAATTTCTAATGTTTTATTAAAATAAAGATCCTTATCAATGTGGACCTAAAGACCCTACAAGACTCATGTTTTGGCAATACCGAGTGGTAGGTTAGAAATATGCCTGAAGTTAAGCTATACCATTTTCATTGCAAGTTTGAATGATATGAGATGGACAGAAATAAACTGTACTCCTGAGAACACATTCTCACATGGGCTTCATTTTATTTTTCCGTCAAGCAATCAAAAGAGCAGGTCCTCTTAAGAGAAAACTTTAATTAGATTTAACTAGACTTTAGATTTAACCTCCTGACATCTGAATTAAAGGGTAAATAAGAAAAACATATGCTAAATCAACTGCCTCTCCCTCCTTACTTTCTTCTCAGAGGAGGTAATTTTTTCTTCAAGTGGAGCTACTTCCTGAGAGTTTCCTTTTCACTGGAAATTTTCAGGTTTTCAACATCGATTTACAAGAGGATCAATGTGTTGTTAAATGAAAGGAGTCCCTGAAATTCACTGGTGTTTTGACAATAGCTCTGTATCAGGAGATATTTGATCCAAAGGGGCTAAACAGACATGATAGCAGGTACAGCCAAATAGGCTAAGCTAAGACATTGCAGCTCAGATACATTACAGCACAGACAAAGAGGTGAAACCATACACCCACTTGCATCTATTGCAACAATCACCAAAATAAAAAACAACACAAGCAAGTGACACTGCTTTTGGTGTCATTCTTGGTCTTGGCCATGCAGGTTCTCTTCAGAGATGAACCTGAAGTCTCCACCTCTGTGCACAGCTTCTTGACGAGGAGCAACACAATTTGTCCTCCTGAAAGCCACCATTTTGGAAGGGAACAAGCTAGACAAGCTAGCTTTCATAGCAAAGCATACAGACATTATGTAATGAGATAAATGAGTAATTTAAGAGATACAAGTCTTATATACTTCAACAAGTTCCATAAAATCACTTGTCACTGTTGCCAGGATTGCATTTTCTTCCCCCTCCTTCCCATTCTTCAGAGAATTCCACTTCCAATCTTCAGGGCTAAATCTGTAGCAATTGCTCCCCAGCCTCAGACAACACTTAAGAAAGCAATAGCCAATGCCAGCTCTGATTATCAAGAGCATGACATTCAAACTAAGTCCTGTTTTCTTCTTGTAAAACCCTGACTTTTATTCGTCTGGACTACACTGGTCCATTACAATGAGCAAGAAGCCATTCTGACTCCTTGATTCTTCACACTCCTCCATACTAACATTCAGGTATTTTCCCCTGGAAAATATCTTAATCCACTACTTCCAGTTAAACCAAGCTACCAAAGCCATACAGGAAAATTTAAAAAAATAATGTCATTATTTACAAGCATCTAGACATTTTGGAGTTGGAAAAAATCCAACCCCCCGAGAGACAGATGTAGAACTTCAGTTGCAAATGGCAGATTAAGCACATCTTGCCAGTTTGTATCAATTCTGTAGGACAAAATTAAAGAAAAATGATTGCTGGAACAGGACCACGTGAAACAAAAAAAATATATATACAAAAAAATTTCACTGCATATCCCAAGTTACAGTAAGTCATATTACATTAAAAAAGGAAGCACTTCATTCACTCACCTAACTATATGTAGAATTCCAGGCCAGTAAGGGTGTTAGGTCTTAAATTCAGTGGGTTACCAAAGTAACTGAAAGTACTCATTACACAGAATTTAACAAATTTCTAACAATATTCTGTATGAGGCTAACTTTAAAATGGCTAACAGTGTAAAAAGGCTTCTAATACCCAGAGGAAGCCATTTTATTTGTAATATCAAACTATATTAAGCAAATGCAATGCTATCATGAAGGGTAATATACATACTATAAGTTATTTAAAGCATCTGAAGACAGCTCAGATTATTCTGTGTTTTTTTCCTAGAAGCTTGTGTGTGTATCCACAAATAGAAATATACATGTGTGCATACATATGCATGTGTATGTAGACAGATTCACACACATGTGCAACCACACACCTGTTTTTTCCCTTAAATTTCAGTTCAGCAAAAAAAAAGGACCTGAACAGCACAAAGGCAACAAAAGCTTTATGAAATTTCTAAAGACTTCCCATAGCTGCAGTTGCACAGCATGGTTATGCCAGCAAGATAACAAGCTCAAAATCTGTCCAGCTATTTCAGTGCACCACGCCCCTCTCATCCCAACTACTGAGCCAGTGACAAAGCAATTAGCAAGTAAACTCAAATTGGTTTGAATTAATATTAAAATCCTTAACTAGCCCAATTGTGAAGCAAGTTATGCACATTAGTTAGCTCTAGAAATTCCACCCCCTCAAGCCTAAATGTAATACACCTGACGCACGAACACGTCATGAACCTGGGGGGTACAAAGACCACAGTCTCACTTTAAAGCCTGATTTCTTTTACATCAGGAAACACCTAGAAAGCCTTTCAGAGCAAAGAAGGTTCAGGAAACAGTTATTGCTACCTTTAACCATTTTTTTTCCTTCTAGAATGCTCCTGTATCCCTTTCAGGAAGTTAAACAGAAATAGAACAGTTAAACAATTTCAGAGGAAAAAAAATACACCCAAATCCATAAGAAAAAAATAAACCTTAAATGCTGGGTTACTGTTTCCTCAACAATGCCTTCCTTAGTTTTTTCAAATAACCATCAGTTGTTACTCAGTTCAAGTGCCAAATACATTCCAAGAGTATGTTTAGAAAGATCTAAGAGCAGACAATCTTCTACAACAATTACAGAGTGGAAACTCTTCAGAGCTATCAATAGAAATCAAAATGATACAAGGAATATGAATCTTAAGCTTTAACATTACAGCTGCATGCACACATACATAACATGCCACATACATGCACTAACATCCCACAATATCAGGACAAGATACATATCCATGTCTGTACATAGCAGATGTTAAATAAACATGCTATTCTGGTTTTAGTTTAGCTTTCAATTAGCAGATAAAATTATTAATGAAACAAGTTTTTATTTACCAGGAATGAATGAATCAATATTTCTGAATCTTCATCTGGCAAGCTGAATGCTGTGTATTCAAGGGCATTGTTTTCCCCTTCCTGTTTGCATATATAACCACAGTTTCTCTCAAAAACTGTACGAATGCCTTTAAACAGAATCACACTTGTCGTGCAACCCATTCCCAATCTGTTGAATTTTGCATTTCTAGCAGCCCTGATTGCATTTGCAGAATGTCTTCTTCCGTTGCACGACTCGAGTAATTTTCCAGTGCTTTGCAGAAATGTTTCTTTGTACAATCCTCATTATGTCCCACATTTAGTATGTTCCTCGACTAGAAACCATCAGCTACTGAAATGTAATCCTATTTGCTTAAGCCAAATACTGCCAAAAATCCAGCGGCTGAAGACAAAAAATCAGAGGGTGATGAAAAGCAAAGGACACCACAGCTGTAGAAGACAGGAGGCTTTCAGCATGTGCTGCACTCCACCAGAGAGATGAAAAGATATTCCAAGGGGTTATGGAAAGAGCTCTTGTATTCAGAGATCCTCAGAACATAATCAAAGATGAAAGGAAACTGCAAAGATACTGCTGCAGTTTCTGCTGCCAGCCACAAAGAATCCTCATCTGCTGCAAGAAAGCAGTCTCCCAGAATGCTTAGCACAGAGTTCGTACTGGCAAACACTTCTTTACTTGACCTACATGTGCTTTTTAATGTCTGAAACAAAAAGCTTTAATATAAAACACTGGAAATATGAGGGGGAAATTCTTAAATCACTGCTGCTATGCAAAGAAAACAGCATGCTATATATACTTCTTTCAATCAAGCCTGTACATCAGAGCATGCTATTATCAGTTCAGGCAAACCACAAGGGAGCTGAAGACTGTCTTCACTTTTCCCTTTCTTTCTTACATGCAAAGTGATCTGTCAATTCCCACCTGCCAAAGGCGAATTTACTAGTCCTTGACTGCAAATAATCAATAGTCACAAAAGGAAAAAAAAAAAAAGAAAGAAAAATACTATCTAGTTCAGATCAACATCTGCCTCTAAAAGAATAATATAGAATGAAATTTAAAATACATACATTTCTTGGTTTTATAGTGACTCACACCTGTACTGACTGAATTTATCACTACAGGACACTAGTTCACATACTGCAACAGTATGTGTTGTACGAGCACATAAATATCTTTAACTGACACTGAGAAGAAATGTTAAATTTTGAAAATTACTTTTAAAGGCAAGCAATTTGCAAAAAATAACTGTCCCAACCCACATCATAAGAATGCTGTATCACCCTGTCAGAGAGTGCTGGTGAGTTTTATATTTCTGCTAAACTGAAAGCACTTATTCACGTAACAAATTGTAAAACTGGATGAAAAAGTGAATTTACAGAAACAATTGTTGCAGTGGGGTTAAAACAAGCTAAATTAAAAGCATGGAGGGAGGGAATAAACAGATTCAAGATATCAGCTACAGATTTGTCCCCATGAAAATTTTCTTCTCAAGGAAATATTTGCAAGCTATAATGATACTTCACAATAAATATTTCAGACTTTATAGCATTTTTCCCTAACATCTGCCTAGCTAATACATGTCAATATGCTTCTCATTACATTTCTAACCTAGATAAAACATAATAACATGCAGACACATCAATAAAAAAACCCCAAAAATCCAACAATACTTGACAGTGATCTAAGTAGTTCCTGTCAGTCCCATATTCAGAAAGGCAGAAGTTAGACCATTTCTCGTACTGGAAGAAATACCAATTGTTTTAAGGCAGTTCTGCTAATAATGAACAGCTTTATCATAGGGGAGAACAAAGAAGGTCATGGTGAAGAATTTGGCATAAATTCTACTATGAAGGACAGAGATACTTCATACATAACCATGAAGCTTGCACAGCAACGTCTCCCTACCTATCCTACCCTCTTTGAAAAGAAGAAGTAGGTCAGTGAGGGAAATGCAGAGGGAAATTCACTAAGGCTGGAAAACGACATCCTTACAAACATGCAAGGGAAAACAGTCATGGGAATTACCACAGAAGGCATTCCCCAAAAATACATTCAAGTTAACTGTTTCTAGTGCAGAAGCCCACTTTGTTCCAATCTGAAATGTAGAATTACAGAGACCTGACAAAGCTCAGGTTACAAACATGGTATCAAAAGTTAAGAGATCATTAAAAGGAAGCACTGATGAGGTTTTCCATGCAATTTCAAAGACCTTATCATAGCAAATGCCTCTAGCAAAAAGAAAAAAAGAAAAAAAAAGAAAAAGTAGCTTACACCTTAAGAGAGTATGAGAAAAACAGGTCAGTTAACAAGACGTTATCATGCACTAGATAGTTCTTCCAAATGTCTAGAAAATTACCTAACTTGTAAAATACTAGCTAGGCTATGGAGAAACAGGAAGACAAAAAAATTTAATTTGAAAAGACAAACACCATAATCAAACTCAGGTTGGAAATGACCCTGGGAGGTGTTCTAATTCAAAACCAATTAAGAGAAAATTTAATTCCAACTATATCTTGAATAAATTTAGCAGCAGGTTTCTACAGTATTTTAGAAACAGCAACTGAAACTGACATGGATCAACACAATGGTAACACCACCATGAAAAGCATCCTCATCAGTCTAGAACTTCCTCATGAGAGGAAGAGAAGGGGCAGGCACTGATCTCTTCTCTGTGGTGACCAGTGACAGAACTGAGGGAATGGCCTGGAGTTGTGTTGGGGGAGGTTTAGGTTGGATATTAGAAAAAGGTTCTGCCCCCAGAGGGTGGTTGGGCCCTGGAGCAGGCTCCCCAGGGCAGTGGTCACAGCACCAGCCTGACAGAGCTCAAGAGGTGTTTGGAAAATTCTCTCAGGCACATGGTGTGATTCTTGGGGATGGTCCAGTGCAAGGCCAGGAGTCAGACTTGATGATCCTTGTGGGTCCCATTCAACTCAGCTTAGATTCTGTGATTCCAAATAGAGCTAGAAAAGGAAATAATTATGGGGACATGTTGGATAGGAAGAAACCACAGGGAGCAGGAGAAATCTGAATAGTATACAAAAAATCTGTCAACAAGCAGACTTTTTATTAATTTGGTGCAAAGTGGAAGTTTCCAGCTTCATTAAGGAGATTCCTTGAATTGTAATCAGCAACCACATTGCACAAGCAGTGACCATCCAGGCAGCAATGTGACACAATGCAATATTATTCACTTCAGTTTCACATCTCAAAGCGAAATGGTGTCATGGCTTAGTAAAGGTATTCCCCAATTTAGTGTCCCCACTGAAACACTCCAAACTACAAGCCCCTCATTGATTGCCCTCTGCTCTTCCACGATGTGGGTGGCTAGAGAAGAGAACTGGAGGCATGAAACATAAACATCATGGGCTGAGATAGGAACAATTTACTGGAAACAGCAATTAAATAAGAAAACACAGTAACAGCAGCAATACCAGTAACAGTGTACAAGAATGAGGTGAATGGTTCACACAATTGCTCACCACACACCCCTGCTAACACCAGAACCACCATCACACTATCCCCACTGCAAGAGATCCCTTCCACTGTCCCCAGAAAATGACATAAGGTAGTAGAGAATAACTTCTGGGAAATAGCCATGCCCCCTCCTGGCTACTGCAAATATTAACCCCCTCCTGGCCAGAACCAGGACAAACGGGAGGCTGGAAAAATTCTTACAAAGGTCTGACAGCACTTTGCTTACTGAAGAGAGCTAAAAGACAGCCCAAGGTAGGTAAAAGTCTTAATCCAATGATAAAAATACCAAAGCAGAACAAATCAATATATTAACAAGCCCGGACTGTACATATGAGCAGCAAACTACTCATTGCAAACTGTCTTTAGTTGAGCCTGGGTTATGGAAAGGTCTTTTTCCATAAGGCAGGGAGTGGAGGGGAGGAATGTAAGGCTACAGGGAGCAGACAACACTAATGCCTGCCTTCTCTTGGTTTATGCAAAAAGGCCTACACCAGAAAGCATGCAGACTTACAAGCTATTTGTGTTAGTATAATTGCAAACATTGCACCCCTAAGCCAAACCACTCATTTATATGGGGAACAACAAGCTCCTCCCTGCTATAGACTATATTCAATCTGCACTGACTGCAACAGGAGGACAAAAAATTATTTAGCTGTGTTAGCTCCAGATTGTTCAGAATCATGTATTTTTGAAAAATGTTCTTTTGGAAAAGTAATAAAGAAGTTCTAGTTTCCTTCCAAAAAACAAAATTGCTTTAAGGGCCAAACCACTCCTCTGATTACAGTAAATTACTAATAATCACTTTGCACTTGGGAAATGGAGGATTTCAAATCAACATGTTAAGCAATCCTTTGCCAACCAAACGAGTTCCAAGAAAGCATAATGACACAGGTACAAATAAATGTGTGTTAGCAATCAGACAGTTCTAAACAATGTTTACAAGTTTCCATTGGACAATGCTTAATGTATACGAAGGTGAGGGAATCAGCCTGGGTTGATATAAAATCTTCAGCTCATCCTATAAAATTCTCAGTATCAAAATGAGAACTTAGAGACTCCTTGACAGAAATTGAACAGTTAAGAGGGTAGAGGTCAAACTAGCGAGATCTTCCATTTGAATGGAAGATCTAGAAAACATGCTTCTACAATGATACTACTACAATGATACTACAAAACATGCTTCTGTCTTCAGAAAAGCCACTACTAAAGGAACACTTCATAAAGACACAGCCCCCTATCTGCAATAGAACATACTTCAGGGAGGATTCAAGCACCTAAGTCCCAGCATAAGAGCCACAAAAACATACTTAACCTCTTGAAACATTAGAAGCAGGCACTTGTATTTTTACCTACAAAGCTGTCCATGACATTTTAAATGCCCAAACTAATGCCATCTTGACATGACTGAACGTCTGGTTCCTCAGAGACCTTAACACATCCCGGCTGAATTCCACTTTTCACAAAACATGACAGCATTTGTAGGTGGAGCACCACCTCTCATCTGGCAGCTGCCTGTACATTGGCTCAGGACACTAGAGATGGGGCCCTAAAGCCTCCTCAGTCCAGAGCTGAAAACCAACATCACTTGGCATTTTTGGAGTGCCTTAACAATCCAATGATCCAATATTTCAAAGGGAACACACTCACTTCTGCCTGGAAAAGCTGTGCTGCAGAAAAGACCTGAAGATCCAATAGCCCTGCAAGAGTTAAAAAATGTATATAGAGCACTTCATACTTAATAGGATTTTTCATAGAGGACCAGAAAGTTCAGATGTTGGTTCCTTTTGCAAATACTGTTTCTGCAATGACTGCTGCATGCTGATTTCATAGAATAGGTTTACCAGGTCGTTCTCTTCAAGAAGGTTTTTTCAGAAAGAAAAAACTATGCTGAAAGTTTCTTTGTGGCCACAACAGTGAGTTTTATTTTGTCTTAAAATTCTTAAGCACTTGATTTGTTAAAACTAGTGCAGAGGATGTGTTTAAATATGGCTTATCCTTAGTTACCCTTATATTTGCTCTCCAAAATGGTAAGGAGAATATGGAAAACTACAAGCTGGTCGGATTCACTCCAATCTCCAGGAAAATTATGATGCAAACCCTCCTGGAAGCAATTTCTTGACGTATAGAGAGTAAGAGATGTATATCAGCTCCAAGCAGACCCCATGGATTTACTCAGGACAAATTATGCCTGACCAGCCTGTTTGTCTTCTGTGATGTGATGGTTGGCTCTGTGGACTAGGAGATAGCACTGGGCACTGAATACTGTTAATGAAAGAATGCTTTGGGCAGTCTCCCATAGCATCCTTGAGCCCAGTTAGCTAGATGCGGTCTGGATGAGTGGATAAGGATGGATGGGGGCATAAGGATGACATCCT
>NW_005054363.1:2380547-2392588 GCF_000277835.1 Geospiza fortis
GCTGAACAGCAAGTTGAACATGCTGAGCAGGCTCCTCAGGACAAGAAAGATTGATATATTGGACTGAGTCTAATGGAGGGCCATCATGGTGTTTCACACATGAGAAAAATCTAAGAGATCTTGCACAGTTCAGCTTTAAGTGAAGGCTAAAAGGAAATCTTATTGCCATTGCAATACCTAATGGGAAGCTAGAGAGAAGAGCCAGACTCTTCTTGAAGATACAGTCACAGAATGAGAGGAAACAGAAACAGAATATTCCATTTGCATAAAAGGATTTATTTACTTTCTTTTTAACCATGAAGACTGACAGCTACTGGGGTTGAAGTATTTCCATCTTTGTGGATATTAAAACCAGGTCATCACAGTCTCTGAGCAACCTGCTCTAACCAGATCTGTTTTGAACAGGGGATTCCTCTAGGTGACTTCTAGAGACCTGCATTTCAGGCAGTGCATTTCCATGATTCTGTGGTGGTACACTGGATAGCCACACACTAACCAGTGAAACAGAAAGACAAAATCTGCAAGACAATTTCATCCTTCAGAAGAAAGCCAGTGTAGTTACTCCAGGAGTAGTCTTGAGAACAGCATGGTTAAATTCCCAGTAATTTTAACTGAGCATCTATGCACTTAGCAAGACCCTAAGAAGAGATTTTCATTCAACAGAAACAAAAAGCTACCATGACATTAGAAATACTGAGTATAGCATCAGGCTGAAGACCAGAGGCAGTTTATCATTCATACAAGATGCCACAAATGTCAAAGATCACATCAAAAGTAAAAGGAAATGCTTATGAAAATTGGAGCAAGATTTAGTCTGTCGTACCTGTACAAGCTATTTTTTGTGTCTATTATGCCTTTTATATATTTAGAGAAGTGAGGAGGCATAGATCAAGAAATGCTATTTCAAATCTTACATACACATATGACCAGAATTACATAGGCACTGATGGAGAGATGCACACAGATTTATAGCCCTGCTAGCTGCAAAATGCTAAGTCTCTTAGCTAATAGTTTTAAGTTTCATATTTGAGAGCTGCAGAAAGTTCAATCTTCTCACAGGTCCATTCTTACATGATTAATACACTTGGATTCACAGATGAGCAATGGAATCTGCCAGTTCTGTGCCTCAAGTTCAACTTAACTCAAATATACCTTGAGGATAGACATATCAAGAACAACCCAAAGAACTTTGGGAAGTTGACCAAGCCAGTCTAAACTGAATAAATGAGCATTTATTGCTAAGCATGAGACACAAAACACCTACCCCTTTTAACTCTGCAAGCCATAACACAGGATTTCTGATATTGAAATATGCTCAGTGGACTCCATCTAGTGGTCACATAACTTTCAGCTTTCCGAACTTAAAGTGATTATTCTGGGATTTTAAGTAGCTGATACAATAACCATAATTATTTCCATCAGAGTGCTACAAACCAAGACAGTAATTACAGGATACTATTTTAGAAACACTGATGAAACCATGATGGAATAAATAATGGTCAACAATACAGCAGACTAGGAAAAAAATTTAAACCCAGTTTTTTATCAAGCTTACTGTATTCAGGTAAAAGCAACAGAAACTTCAGGCTCAGACATCCTTTTTTTGCTTTTAATTTGTCTAAGAAGGTCATTCAGGTTCAGGTCTTTCTCCTTTCCTTTGTTCCGAGCTCTGCCAGGAACAACTTCCCCTACAGGAGATGAATTGCTGCCAAAATATTATGCTGGGTGTATTGTCCCTTGAACTTTATCAGCAAGACTGCATACAGCAGGATTATTTGATTTTTCTTTCCTAATAGGAACCTCATATTTAATGTGAGGAAAAACTTACTGGATCACATTGTATGCTCTGGCTGGGAAGAAATTAATATAACAACCATATTAAGCCATACACAATACCAGGCAAATAACTCCAAAGTGATAACAAGCCTGGCAAGAAAGAATCCCAGGACAATTTCTGAAGGAAACTAGAATAGCATCCTTCAAATAATTATGATGTGTGTCATCTATTCATTAACCTGAATGCTCTTTTTAAACTCACTGACGTTTGAGGACCAACACAGATTTAAAATCCCTTTTGGACTAGCAAACTGTGAGAGTGTGGCCTTCTTGAACATCCCTTAAAAACAAACATATTACTACAGTTTTCATGTAAACCATCTATCAGATCAGATAACATGACATTGCACTTATAAGTGCCAGTGCAAGTGGGTGCAGATATACCTGGCAGAAAGACACCTGAAATGCCACTTGACAACATCACTGTACTGGGAAAAACGAGACATGGGCTAGGTGAGACCATGTTCTATCTTATTTTCACAAAGCTTCAGTTCTGTATCATTCTGCTGCCGGGTATCCCTTACCAACATGGCTACAAACAAGCCCAGAAAGGCATGAAGTGAAGGGCAAGCAGATTCTCTGTCAGAATCAGCACCCTCGTGAAGGACAGGACTCCTTCTGACACCAAGGATATAAAGACCATTATGCAACACTAAAGAACAGACTGAAATAGTATTGTCAATGTGATCAAACTGGAAAATGGATGACAAGCCTTCCATCACCTTAAAACTCAAGCCTCTTTTCTGTACATTGATACCCACAGCATTTCCATTTGACTTTTGATTTCTTGACAAACCTGTTAAAATGAGAACAAGAACTATCTTACTGACATTCACCTCTCCATGGAAAACACCCAGCTCTTTCTGTGGAGCATCTACCTTCTCATTCATGTATGTTTCAGCACTCCTTCCAGCCTGTGAAGGGCAGCTGTGCGTTGGGTGACCAGTAAGGTAGCAAGATCATATATCTCCATATCAAAACTAAAGCATCCAAAGGCAGTGGGGGCTCTGGATTTGCAGGCTGAATCCAAATTTTATGTCTATAAACTCAGTCACAGTGAATTCCAGGCTCCTGAAATTAACTACTTTACAATTTGGATGTTATAACAAGCGAAATGTATTACATCCTGCACTGAGGTAACCCTAGCTTTAAATACTTTCTCTACTTCAAATTATGCAAGCTTTATCTATTCTGATTTAAATTCTCCCACTCTTTGTTGGGAGAATAATTTTATAGTAGTCAAAATATAAGCTCCTGTCTTATCTCTGAATTCAACAAGCAACTCCTCCCCACCCACAGAGTACCTGAAAGTACTAAAAACAGTTTCATCTATGCCTCAAATTTCCAAACCCAGATCACTGTCTGTCAACGTGCCATTTCTTCTTAAGTCAATAGCTCCACCTGAGTATCAAAAAACACACAGAAGTACACAAAGCAGCAGCTAAGGATTATTTATTTACACTGATGGATCTATATTACAGGCTTCTCTGAACCCTAGCAGCTATGGATCAGCATTACTCCTTCTCAGGTTTGTTGTGACTACATTTGTGTTCATCTCCCTTGGTTTTTTTTTTCATTTTGGGTGGTTTGGCATTGTTTCTCTTGTTTTATTTGGGTTTGGGGAAAAGTTGTGTTTTAAAGCATATTTAGCTAGCTTAGCTAATTTTATGTGAGGTCACTTGATACTTCCACTGCATGAAAAAGAATATGTTTCTTAGCAGAAGAAACTTCAGAAGGGACTATTTAATTTTGACTTGTAAGGACTACACTGTTCATTCTTACCTGAAATTTTTAAACAAGTTTACAAGAGTAAGGTATCATTTTGAAAAGTGACTACTTTTGTAGAGTCAGTGTCCTACATTTTTTATTTTCCAGTATTCTTTCCTAGAATTGTTACTAGAAGAAATTTTCCATGAGTACTATAAATACAGTTAGGAGAAAAAAAGCCAGCCTAAATCACGTTTCCTTGACTTGCTCAGAATTATAAAGTTGGCACTTTCTTTCTGAACTATCGTTACTGAGAATGTTGCACAAAACAAGGTCTGCTTTGCATTTAACCTTTCCACAGAAATACTGTGAATCTGATTTTTTTGGCAATGTGCAGCCTCAGCTGACTTATTTCTTCCTCCTCCCAGTCTCCAGATTGAAAAATGACCCAGAACTTTTATGTTCTGTTTGTTGGTTTGGTTTTTTTTTGACACAGTTGCAGGGGTTGAATTACAAATGTTCTAAAGCTACCTGGCATCCTTTTCATCAGCTACTGAGCTGAAGAAAAATTCTAGCTGGTTCTCTAGTGGAATGGGTCTTTCTATTCAGAGAGGGCCCCAACCCAAAACTTGGCCTGGACCCAGAGGTTTAAAACTAGAATTGCAGAAAAAGCCTCCATTAACATTGACATCAACAAGTACTCCAGTCTGAAAGAGCCTGCAATGTGCTTGAGCCATGGATGTACTGGAGAGAGCACAGCAATGGGCCATAAAGATGATTAAGGAACTGGAGCACCCCTCCCATGAGGACAATCAGAGAGCTGGCACTGTTCAGCCTGGAGAAGGCTCAGGGGGATCCCATCAATGTGTATAAATACCTGCAGGGAGGGTGCAAAGAGGGCAGAGCCAGGCTCTGCTCAGGGACGCCCAGCGACAGGGCTGGAGACAACGGGCACAACCTGAAACACAGGAGGTACCTCTGAACATCAGGGAACTGTTTGTCACTGTGAGGGTGACCAAGCACCAGCACAGGTTGCCCAGACAGGTTGTGGAGCCTCCATCCCTGGAGATACTCAAAAGCTGCCTGGACACAGTCTTGGCAACTGGCTCTAAGTGATGCTGCTTGAGGCAGAGAGTTGGACCAAATGAACTCCAAAGGTTCCTTCCAGGCTCAGGCAGCCTGGGACTGTGTGACAGAACCATGACACTCCTTTGCATCCCATCCCTTGGAGAGATCTTACCTGCTGCCTTTTTTTTTTTTTTTTAAATTCTGGATATTCACTACTAAGCCCAAGGTAACACTGCCTAGTCACAGAATGGAATGGTTAG
The DNA here is from genome assembly GCF_000277835.1 of Geospiza fortis. Lineage (NCBI taxonomy): Eukaryota > Metazoa > Chordata > Aves > Passeriformes > Thraupidae > Geospiza > Geospiza fortis. Next base: position 2,385,419 of record NW_005054363.1, read on the forward strand.
TTTCACCAGCCTGAGGTGCCAGATCCAGACTTTTTAACAAAGGCTTTTGGTTTCTTCTTCCTCATTTTTCCCCTCACCTGAACTGCCAGGAATCTCTGGACCCAGTAGGAGAATGCAGAAGACAGTGCCTGGATTCCCCATTCCTCCTCTTATACCTGATTCATTGGGCACAGATGAGGAGATAAACTGCTGTAACAGATGCAGCTTTACACTAACAGAGAATCCCATCCCTCACTCTTTGCAGTCAGATTAAGACTTTTTATTTTCTTAATGTATCTGCAGCAAAGCTGCTATTTCTCCCAAATGGTGACAATGTCAGTAGAAGACAACACCAACAACAGATGCTGGATTTGTCTGACCAAACCTTTGTGGTTCACAAGAGTTTTCTTCATAAAACCCCATTCAGAGCTTCTGATTACTTTCTGAAGAGCTTCAGACAACCTAGTACACTTTTTTTTCCAAAGCAGAGTCCATTCCACCAATGGAATTCTAGCCCTTGCTTAATACAAGAAATCTAGTCCATAATGTTAAAAAGGTTAGTTTTCAATTGCATTTTTAGTGCCAGAAGAAATCTCTATTTTGAGATAATACATGTTTCATTCTCACAAAAAGAACTTTACTTACAATAAAATAAAATTTAAAAAAGCAAAACCCACAACTTTCTCAAGATACAATAGCTACCATTATCTCATAGATTATTAAATTTAAGAGACCAAAGACATCAGTGCCTCTGGACTAAGACAGAATGCAAGCCACCTTTCACAAATCTATCCATCCATCCATCCATCCATCCATCCATCCATCCATCCATCCATCCATCCATCCATCCATCTTCTAAATTAAGGTCTTGAATAAGCTCCGTGACCAGAATTATTAGAGTATCTTCTTGTCTTTAGAAATAAGTTATTTCAAACATACTTCATTGAGAACAGCATTGTGTCATTCATGGACTACTTCTGCAACTTTTCTGCTTTGCATAATTAATCCTCTCCATGGACACAGACAATCTAAGGAGGGGCAAGGGAAAATGGATTTGTCTTTACTCTTGTAAAATGATGGAGTACCCAAGCCCAATGAAGTACTTGAGACTGTTCAATTTCAAAATAAAAAATAAACACTAGCTAAGGGAAGAAGTTTTACATATGTATTATTTTAATACATATTATTTTTCATAGTCATTGCATTAATAAGTTCTTCAGCCACCATCAGAAACTTCAGGTCTAAATGAGAGCTCCCTGAACACCAGCACAGAAGATGTTATTGCACCTTTTATCTCCATAAAGAACCAGCGGCATCAAACCACCCCTAACAATTACAAAAATTCTTAAATAAAAGCAATATAGGCTGTACATTTCTCAGGAGGCCACAATCAAGCTGCTTGCCATCTTGAAAACTGAACTCCCCTTGTTTGCTTCAATAATTTATTAATAACCTCTCATTATTTTTAAAGCAGACCATCATGAATTTGTCAGAATCTCCAAGTTACCTCAAAAATACAAATATCTGGCAAAATGGACAAGTTCACAAATTGTTGATCTTGCACACACATTCATATCTCTGATGGTCATCCAATCTCAGGTACACGCTACTCACAAGAGACCCCAATGACCACACAGGCTTAAAAATTACTTGAGCATTCACACCTATGCAACAGAAAAGACAGTTTGCACTAAGGGTCTAGTTTTCAAGCTGAGTGGTTACAGATCCTTTTGAAGCATTTGCACTGAAGCATAATGTAGCATAACCAATGTCTTGAAGTGAGATACATGCTTTTAAGTTTATTGCACAAGATTGTAAAAAAATAATAATCACAGAGTTGTGAAAGTCCCAAGTTTAAATGTAGGTGTAATGAGCTCTACTTCCATTGAGACAGAAACATCTTGATTGAGGATTAAAGGGCATGAGTAGGAGGAAGAGAGGAAAGATAAGGTATACTGTGGTATCCCATATTGAGTAAGATGGAAAACCCAAACCAGCATCAGGTACATCTGACATTTGCTGCATTAGAAACAGCTACTTATATAAAGCACTTATTCTTCTATCTTAAACATAATTATCCTTGTCTAGCAGGAAAGAAAAAATTCCAGAAAATAATAAAGAAAAAAATTGCACCTTAAAAGAATGATCTAATGTTGTTGAAAGTTCTGTTTGTTTCTTTCATCTACCTGTTCACATAGAAACTCAACTGTCCTGTATTTTGTCTCTCAAATTGCCTTCCTGAGCAAGAACTTAAATATTCAAATAAATGTAATGGTATTTCTTAATAGAAACTTTAGTACTGTAGTCCAGTCTCTGAATCTTTTCAAACACAGAAATGTCTATCACACCCAGTGAGTCCCTTTTGCAGTATCAGACTTTCCAGAAATGTGTTCTAACTACTATCTTGTATCCAATCAGAAAAGTTTATATATTCCACTTTGCAGAAATAAAATTAGCACCTTTATTAAAAATATCTTATTCTCTGAGTATTTTTATTTCATTTATAAAAGGTAAGCAGTACATACCATAAACTAAAATAACTTCTTAGAGTCAAGTACTTGGCTTTTTCCCCCGGGTAAAGAAAGTTCAGTAGTTCAGAGTGACTGAATTAGAATTATCATTTTTAGCACGTTCCTACAAGATGAAATATGTTATCGTGATGTTCATTGCCAGCAACGATTTTTCCTTTAAAATCTTGAGTGTCAGTTCACATCTCCCTGCTTTCACTTACCCATTCATAACAATTTGCTGCTTCCAAATTCCTTATGTATACAATTTCACATTCCATGTACAGAAAGCTCAAGCTTCATCCATGTTTCCAGCTTTTCTGTACCCATCAGCTCCAAAAGATGCCAGTCCTTCCTCATCCCTTTAGCATTATATACCACTTTTAAATTCCTACTTGGCTAAACGAAGCCATCAACCCTCTTTTCTAGACACACTACAACTGAAATCTGGCACTTAATGAGGATCCAAATACTCTGCTCATCACATACAGAGAAGCTGCTGTGGAGAGAAAGCACACAAGCCCTCTGTGTACACAGCATATGAAAAGATACAGGAATCAGAAAGGAAAATGTCAACACAAAATAAATACTACATAATTCTCCCAGTATTTTTGGGGAAACACTGTATTAAAAACTTGGCAATAATACAGCATAGAGTGCACCTCACCACCTTTTCATATGGAGTTGAGATTTAAAGGAAGCAGAGATCAGGATTGGAAGGACCAAGTTGACATAAGTTTTCCTATAAAGAAAAGAAAGAATACCAACGAATTTGAGATCAAAGACTCAGTAGGAGACCCAAGCATTGCCTTTGTGATATACTGATTTTCTATCATGTCTGAAAAGCTGAATTTCTGGAAGAGTTTTAGAACTCAAGAGCTCCATCAGGTATCTGAACTTAACATATGAAGCCCAAGACTGTCTTAAGATACAGTTCTAGCCTTTAAATAATTAAAACCTATTTTACATATCCAAATCAAAAAGAACTGTATAGAGCAATTTGGGAATCTCTCAGATTTCATCCTATTTCCCATATCGCAAATTTCTTCTGAATAACATTAATTTTGACATGGAGGAAACAACTTTTGCTGCATTATTTGGCATATTTAATAGGTTTCATTATCTGCATATTCGACAAAGGCATTTTATTCACAGTTAGGCTCAAGCAGATCAAATTTCATAGGCCAAACATTATCTTAATTGCTTATTATCCTTAAATGTCAGCTCTAATATAGGTATATTATTATAAATAACCCTAATGTAGAGTAATTTTGTCTCTGAGATGAGTTATCATTAACATACTACTGAACGAGACACTGATCTGTATGCAACATGCTTTGAGTAACTCATCATCACTTAAAGACATCACTTTCAATTATGCATAATGCTAAAACTGCATTGAAAACTGCTCTTGGCAAGATTGCTGGTTTAAGAGACACACTTGTCATCCCCATAATCTTCCCTCTCAGACATAAATGTATTTGGGTGGCCAGAGGCATCAAATTAAGTCACATGACAAGTCTGAAGTCCAAACAACATCAACAATGCACAAGAGGATATTCAGCAAGGATGCTACTGTCAAGCAGAAGATATAAAAACTGAATCCAAATAATCAAGAAATGCATTATGTGCCTTACAACACAGTGAAAAGCTGATTGCCAAATAACAAGATTTCCTTTCAGCCAACCAAACCGTATTTGTTGGTTCAGCAAACTATATCCAACAGAGAGAACGCATGAGATGTCAAATGCTGACAAGACAGCTTGCTTCATTCTGTGATGAAAACTAGCTTGGCAAATCACATCTGCTCCATGTTTTTTACTACACAGTCAAGTTATTTAGTCTGTCAGCTGGCTCAAAGTCTCTGACTTTTAGATCCAACAAAGAGCAACCTGAAAATTTAAGATATACCACCCTATCCTGCTGACATGCTGTTTTCAGTTCTCTTTCATCAATATAATCTCAAGGACATTAATAAAATGGAAAATAATAAGCATATTTTAGTAATGTGATCTAATAAACCTCATTTAAATATGGGCAAAGCTTTTCTTTTCCCTTTTTAATCTAGCCGTACATCGTTGATTGTAAAAATGGAGGGAACTGTTAAACAGTAGCCACAATAGCAACTTATAGAATCTACTCAAGCTCAGAGATATTCGTAGCTCCCATTTATCTGCTACTGCAAGTAATGACTGCATGTTTTGCATCATTGCTCAGTACATTCTGCTGCAGAGATGTACAGTCCAAAGCAATAGCTGGTTGTAAAGATCTGGACAGATCATCCACCATGAACTACTAGTTGGAATTAATTCCTTCCTACCTCCAGATTCTACACAGCACCATTAGTCAATGGCCAACAGCAGTTTGTCAGTACTGGAAAACCTCAGCACTTGCTCATGAGCAAGTGATGACAGTAAGATCCCTTTAGTTACCAGTGCTGAACTATGCTTTAAGCAAGACAATTTGTTGACAACTCGGTTGAAAAAATCCTGGGAAAGTGCTATATCAAAGAGCTGTGAGAGGCAGCTTTGGAAGGAAAGTGGGTCTCCTTTACTTTAAAGTCCCACATCTGAGCAGAGCATTCCACAACTACTCTAACACTGGTAGGACTCGTATTTTCACCAGGTCAGCCTAAGAGATTGTTCAGATAACAAAGCCCAGAACCTCCAACAGATAAGAAACAGGTCAACCTGTCAAACTTAGAGATGCAAAATTTTTTTTTTAGTCTTCTATAGCAAAAAAAAATACTATCCCATTGAAATTTCTCCTTTAAAAAAGTACTATTTCATTCCAAACATCAATGATCAACAAAAAGAGTTACAGTATATTAACAAGAGGAAGAAAATGTAAATGTAAACTTGCAATTACTAGCTTTTTATTTCATTATTTAAACAGTGTGTGCGCAAGAACACTGGAGTTCAGTGATAAAAAGAACAGCACTGACAGTAACAGAGACATAGCAGCCTGGGTAAAATACAGCTGAAATAGGAAGGTGAACTTCAGCACAAGACTGTATGTGAGGGAGATGGGGATTCAGCTTCATGCATCAAGCTAACATAAAAGGATCAAAAACCTGACATGAATGTTAAGTCACCATGAATGGTAAGTCACCCCTTCTGCCCTCTAAAATGCTGATGAAGACCTTATCCAGGATAAGCTCAAGACAGTACATCACTCTGCACCATCAATTCTTTAATCTCCATAAAATTCTGCAGAACATGCTGTTGTGAAAGCATAAAAATGCCTGAGATATTAGTGCCTATCACCCTATTATGTACTTAATAATTTAATTAATCCAGGTTCACCATTATTATGGTCAACCTGAATTAATTAAAGATGCACATAAATATTTTCCAACTCACTGACACTAGTCATGAGTGACCAAAGGAAAAACCTTCTAAAGGCAGAGGAGGGAATGGCAGGGTTGCAGACTACTGCAAAAAAAAAAACATTTATGTCATGAAAATACCTAAATCTCCTTTGTGCTCCCCCAAAACTAAAAGTATTTTAAAATACATATACTCTTTTTCCACGGTTCCCTGTAAGTACTTGATCCCTGGAGAAGTGTTAGCATATTTGGATGTTCACTCCATGTAAACGTGCTAGCACCTTGTGGAAAGCTGTCAGTATCCAGGAAGACTCTGAACTCTGCATATGTTATAAATTCCATGATGCATAGATGAGTAAAGGGCAATTTAGTTTTAGAGCCACTGTCTTTTAAAAAAAAAGTATTTGTCTTTCAATCACAGCTACAGCATTTGTTACTCGCAAAACACACAGCTCTGACACTGTCCCAAGAAGAGGTTTAAAAAAAGACAAGATCATACTTAGCAAGAGAAAAGAACAAAGGACAGATCAGTTTCCAGTATCAGGAATCCCAGCACCAAAACTTTTTCACTTACACAGAGTTAAATGCTTACTGAAACATTCCCCTTGGAGATAACAAAACCGCAAAGAAAACAAACGCATACCATGAATAAGAGTCCCAGGAGAGAAACCCTGGAAAGTCTTACTGAGGCTGTTTAAGATGTCATCACCTGCTGCCTCAGAACAGCATCTGACAGAATTAAATTCTTAGGGTTGGAGAGGGCTCCTGGAGATCATCTAGTCCAAACCCCCTGCCAAGGCAGGGTCACCTGCAGCAGGTGACACAGGAACACATCCAAGTGGGTTTCAAATGTCTCCAGAGAGGGAAACTCCATGACCTCCCTGGGAAGCCTGTTCCAGTGGTCTGCCACCCTCAATGGAAAGAAGTTCTCCCTCTTCTTGAGGTGGACATTCTTGTGTTTATGACCATTGCTCCTTGTCTTTTAACTGGGCACCACTGAAAACAGTTTGGCACCATTCTCTTGACACCTGCCTTTGAGATGCACAGATGAGATGCCCTCTCAGCCTTCTCTAAACTAAAACACCTGGTTTAGACAACAATTTACACAAATTTACTTTTAGCAGTTTAAATTAATTGAACGCGCCCAACTGTGCACTGGAGAGAGCAGCAACCATGTGCGAGCAGGGTGCAGGACAGCGGGATAAACAACACACCAAAACATTCCTACTGCACTTGGCAGCGCTCATCTTCCATTCCGCACGACACAACGAAAAACTGCATCTTAGTTGTAAAGAGAGCAGGGAGCAGCGAGATGAAAGATGACTTTCGCGCCGCAATTTCGACACACGCGAAAGC
>NW_005054363.1:2393350-2413522 GCF_000277835.1 Geospiza fortis
TGCTGCTGCTGCTCCTGGCTGTACCTGCACGGGGGAAGGAGGCATCCTGCCCTCTACTCAGCCCTGGCGCAGCCGCATCTGCAGTGCTGTGTCTAGTACGGTACAAGGGAGTCCTGGAGCGAGTCCAGCGGCGGGGAACAAAGATGATGAAGGACTGGAACATCTCTCGTGTGAGAACATGCTGAGGGAGCTGGGCCTGCTCAGCCGCGAGAAGACTGAGACAGGACCTCATGAACGTCTATCAGTATCGAAGGGAGGGTGCCAAAGGATGGAGCCAGGCTGTGCTCGGTGGTGCTGAGCAGCAGGACAAGAGGCAACGGGCAGAGACTGATGCGCAGGAAATTCCACTTGAATATAAGGAAGAATTTCTTTATAGTGCGAGTGACCGAACACTGGAAAAGGTTGCTCAGAGAGACTAAAGATACTCGTTTGCTGGAGGTTCAAGAACCTCCTGGACACAGCCCTGTGCTCTGGGATACCCTGCTTGAGCTGATGTCTGGAGGTTGGACCAGACATCCCACTGTGGTCCCTTCCAACCTTGTCCATTACGTGATTCTGTACCTGTAGACACACATGCACATGGAGCTGTATAAGTGAAAGGGTCCAAAACCCTGGGAAATGGGTGCAGTGTGGTATAAGCATGTGTGCTGCTCATGAATCCAGCTTTTTCTCTGAGGCTTTCCTTTTTACTTTTTTTCCCTCACAAATAGTATCTGTTTGTAGGTAAAGCTGCACGTGTCCTTATTTGAGTAAGGACCACAAAGGTGACGAGGGCTCTGGAGCATTTCTCAGGAGGAGAGAATGAGGGAACTTGGCCTGTTTGGTCTAGAGAAGAGAAGACTGCATATAAATTGCATTAATGCAAATAAATGTCTCAAATGCAGATGTCAAAAAGATAGTGCCAGACGCTTCATGGTGCCCGGTGACAGGATGAGGAGCAATGGCCATAGACACAAGAATTTCCACCTCAAGACAAGGGAGAACTTCTTTCCTTGGAGGGTGGCAGACCAGTGGAGCAGGCTGCCAAGGAAGGTCGCCTGCTCCAGGTGACCCTGCCTTGGCATGGGGGTTGGATTAGATGATCTCCAGAAGTGAGTGCATCCTTTATCCAGCAGTATGTGCATCCTTTTCACCCCCAAGAATTTGATTTTGTGGTTCTGTAAAAGTGTGGATGCCTGTAGCATGTTTAATTACCAGGAGTCCCTGCTGAGAGCCTGGCTGGCAGCACTGCTGGAAGGTATGCAGGCATTAGACACATTTAAATGCCTGGAGCATTTGAGAGCATTAGAGCTTGTGCACCTTTATCTTCTTAAGCACCTTTTTATATAAACTAACAACACTTCTCTACCATGAGTATACAGCTTACCACTGATGGAAGGAGGGAGGGAGGGACTGAGTGCTATGGACAAGGAGTAAGGGGGCTTTCAGGTGGACAAAAAATAGCACAAAGTGTTTGTGTATGAGGATGCACACACTGCTGGATCATTGGCCTACTTTTTTGGCTGCTTCACAGATACATCTGTAACTAATAAGATTCCAAGTAATTGAGGTAATTCCTTCAGAAAGACGGAGGATAAAAAATGTTCAAACACACAAATGTGTATCTTACACAGAGTTCTTGTCCTTGAAGGATCTTTGCTACAGCTACTCTGCAGACCTGCATCAAAGGCTCATTTATTCAAATGCCTGAGCTGAGATTTTTTTAGTAGGATGTCTGTCACAACTTGAGTGTTCAAACTAGTTTATACCTTAAGGAAGACATAATGTGCAGAGAGTGGGACTTGCCAGGCTCACTAAAGATCACTGGAGTTTCTGTTTTCACAAGTCCAAGACCTGGTGTGTTTATGAGTCAATGTTTAGGCTGATAAATCAGAAAATTGCATACTGGTGAGAGAGATTATCTGAATACAGAACTGGATCAGCAGTTATGTAAACATTTAGCTGGAATGGGTTATCTTATGATCATCTTTTTAATTTTTGTATCTCAATCTGTAGGATATGTCTAGACCTCCAACCTCCACAAGTAAACATGCCCTAGATTTTATATAAACAATAGATGATTATTTTCTAAAATTAAATAATTTGTTATTTTCAGAGCTCTCAGGTTCTCGGGTTAAATTCTGACAATTCTGACCAATATAAAAATAGTTTAGAGATTTTAACTGTTGCTTGAATGTAAAATGGCATAATTTAACTGTGTTTGTTATCTATAAATAATTCTCACATATATTATGTATTTTCCTGGAAAAAAGACAGTATTCCAAGTCTGAAAAAACTCTGAATGACACCTGTATAGGTAGAGATATGTAGGAAAATTGGTAAAGGATAGTTTACTTAAGAAAACCATACAAGATACCCAAAAAATTAGGTTATGACAATCATCAGAGTTTCTTTTCAGCTAAACACATTCAGTTAAAGGAAAAAAAAAAGAAAGTGACAATTCTGTGTAAAAAACAAAAGGAAAATATGAAAGCTGATAAACAGAAATGGTAAATTACAGTTGTGAAACAATGAGGATGACTAATAGTAGCTAAATATAGGAATGAAAAGTCTTGGATCATTGCCTAAAGGGCAAGGGGAATAATTTTTTTAAAACATCAGGATAAAGAAAGAAAAAAATCTAGACAATGGCATGGTTTCCCTGCTACTTTGAAATACACAACTTTGAGTAACAATGCCAATGAATAAAAGCATTTGTTTTTTAATAGAAACCTGGGTAATGCAGTGATACTTCATGGATGTAGTTGCAAATGTTTTATTCAATCAGTACTTAGTAAGGGTGCTAAAGAGCAACCAGCAAAGGTTAGAACATTTAAACTTTCAAGACCAACTAAGTCATGGCACAGAATTTTATGGGATTCTAACACATTCATGATAAAATCAACCTGTGTTGTTTCCAGAAATTAAGAAAAACTTATTTGGCGTCCATTAGGAGTGTAAAGCAAAGGAGGTTTGGAGCTAAAATAACATGACAAGACTCTTTGGCAAAATCATGAAAGAATCACATGTAGGAATTAAAGAATTATTGAATTTCTAATATCAACATGTTTTGCTGAAATTTAGGCCTGTTGCTTAATGGGATTAGTATTTTACCTGGCAAGGGTCACTGTATAATTATGGGCTTCTATGAAGACATTCATGTATATTCTATTGAATGCTAATATTCTATTAAAAAATATTTTTATACAAAACTTGCAGCATAGCTTTATCTGAGAAAAAAATAAATGCAGATATAAATATTTACAGGAAAGAAAGGCATCTAAGTACAAAGAATATTTAAAAGTCAAATTATATTAGGTGGTGTGGTGTGGTTATGAACAACTCAAGAAGATTCATGCTTATGGTACAAACTTTGTATTTAAAAGTGAAGGAATATTAAGAAGTAGTAATGATAATGTTAAATATTGCATTCATCAAACTTTTACTGAAATAGTAATATTGCTTTTTAACACAAATGATTGACAAACTGGAAAGCCAGGAAAATCTGCCTTGTAGAAAGAGAATGAAGAAGCATCTGCCTAGCTTATACAAAACCTTGATCATAATGTATTAGGATTTATAAGAGAATCTCAAATATTAAAAGTCCCTTTAATCTGTCAGCTAAGATGACAGAGAGAACCAATAAATGGCAGGTGAAATTATACTCATGTAGAGTAACATCCTTCTCTTTTAGCCACAAGAGGAGTTATTTGGTATTATCCCTAAGGACTCACTAGGCTCTATTTCCCAATTTCTAAATTAAGATTCAATGGCTTTTCTAAATCCTGTGATCTAAGTCATCCCTCAAGTTATGGACTCAAAGCAAAGCTCACATAATAAAATTTCTTGGCTTTTGTTGCTGTGGTCAAGATGATCATAACCTTTCTGGCCTGAAAATCCTTTCTGTTCTCTGGGAAAGAGCTGTTGAGCTCAAGGTCACTGAAAGTACCCATCTCTTCACTCTTGTGACCAGTGACAGGACTTGAGGAAACAGCCAGGAGAGGTTTAGGTTGGATATCAGGGAAAAGGTTCTTCATCCAGAGGGTGTTTGCATCCTGGAACAGGCTCCCCAGGGCAGTGGCCACAACACCAGCCTGACAGAGCTCAAGAAGCATTTGGGAAATGCTTTCAGGCACATGGAGTGACTCTTGGGGTGTCCTGTGCAGGGCCAGGAGTTGGATGGATGATCCTTGTGGGTCCCTTTCAACTCAGCTTATTCTATGATATGGCCAGAGTAGGTGCTAAAAGATCAGAGGAAGCAAGGGTGTACTCACTAAATATTAGCTAAGCAGACAGTCTGGAGGTTTTACAAATAATAAACAACTTAAAAATGGATGTGAAAATCCAGAGAAGATGTAGGGGGTTTTCTGGGTGGGTTTGTTTTTTTTTTTGTTTGTTTTTTTTTTGGTGGTCTGAAAGGCAGCAGCATGAAAAGCTACATTTTGATAGCATTTTATCAGTAATTTAAAAATATTTACTAGTTTTCTATACCTGTAAAAGTTAAATTAAAACAATACTGCTGATAGGTAGATTTTTTAGCATCTTCAAACATACTAACCCATTCAATGATGTGCTGGAGTAGGTTCATTTGAGCTCCTTTTTAAAATTCTCCCAAAGCCTGAAAAGAATAATGAAGTGTTTTTGCTGCATCTGGCTAAGACTGACTTTGTCCCAGATACAGCTAATCTGCCCTTCCAAATATTATACAAGCAGTCCACACAGATATTTCTGAATAGCAGCATTTAGTTCTTCCCCACCGCCTCCAGTGGAACATAAGAGCATGCCAAAGTTTGTGTACAGAAAGGTACAAGCATTTAAAAATCACTTTGATTATTCAACACTGGTCTCTTCTCCCCCATGAAATCCATAGTATGCCTTTTTAAGAAAACACTTTTTTTTTTAATCAGATGGTGTCCCCAGGTCTACAAAGTTCATCCTAAATGCAAATACCTGAAAACAGCTGGTTAGTGTAAGGTAGAATAAATATGTATTTCCACTGAGAAGATACACCATAAATTACTTTGAAGTTATTTCCTTCAGTTATATTAGTAAAAAAGAGCACACACATGTTTCTGCTGCTCATAAATAGAAATGCAAAAATTATTCCCTACCTGGAAATCTGGCTATATCATGAGGTGAAAGGAAGGAGCATTTAGTGGAAGTTTCTCTGTCATTTCCAGCATGTTACTGTTCATAAGACTACATCCATTGCCTGCTTTGCAGAATGATGTCATTAATTTCAGCATAACTCTGTGTTTTAGGCTTAGTTCTTGTAACCCTGCCAATAGAAACTTGAGGAAGGACCAAGTAAATATTACATGATCTTCCTACGCATTCATGTACAATTTTAAAAACTCATTTTTCCAATTTTATTTCTCATGTTCAGCAAAGGTATTACAGAATTAATATAAGCAAACAAAATTTCTCTGCACTGATGCACAACATAAATGTAGCTTCTTTTTTTCTTAAAAGCAGAGGTGGTGTTACCTCCCATGACCTGGCTGAACTCCAACCAGGGTAACTGTAGTTCTATGTAAATATATTCCTATGCAAGTTCACAAGGATACAAAATAATTCACTTTCTGTCTTTCCTACTGACTCCTAAGGCAATTATGACACTCCTTTCAGTTTATCAGTCAATCAGTTTCATTCAGGCCTCTGGCACAGTATTCCTTCTTCAGCATTAGTTGTAAGACTCTACCCATGAGTATTGCTGACGTCTTTTGGAGAGTTAGTCATGCAATATGAACTGAGTTCCATATCATTTTCTTCTATATCCAATGGAGGATGACAACTGTGTGATTTTAAACCTGATAGAAAATTGATGCAGGAATTCTGAGTGGCTGCTCTGGTTTTGTTTTAGTTTATTTTGGTTTGTCTAAACACAGTTTAGATAGTTTTTGTTGGACCAAGTTAAAAAAGCCTACACTTAACAAAAGTAAAAATAGATGCATCATGTTTTGTACCAATAAACTCATAGTTTTTAATTATTTACAGTTTAACTTTTACAATTTAAAATGTTTATTTACCTTCACAGTTTTCTGTGAACTGCTGTTTAGGATTGCTGTGTACTTTTAAGAGATGCTTCATGTCATGCCGTGACCACCAGAAGCTGCTTAAGAGCCTACCATGGGATACATCTCTCTTTTATCATCAGCATAAGGATTGCTGAAACCTTTAGAAGAGGATTTCTCTTCTCAGTAGGGATGGAGATTTCCAGCTAAGCCAGGCCATATGCTGATTCCCGGATTTCTTATCTGTAATCAGTCTTTCCTTGATGTTGTCAAAGATGTTTCCACTAAAACTGCAGAATAATTCTGGTACTTCATCAGTGTTCGTGTGCGGTATTTATTATTATGAGACTACATCCCTTACTACACAAATCAGGAATACATTTCTTGCAGTGTTAATGTTTGTGATTCTCTACCCGCTTTAAACTCAGAGCAGCAGAGAGGAGATGGCTGATAACCCCTTAACACATAAAAGTACTGGCAAGGCCTCCTGCAGACACTGTAATTCAAAGTAGTCTGTGTGAGCACAAATCCTCCATTATTGACTTGCCTGCTCATTCCCTTAGTTTGACATAGCTCACATTTCTTCCATTCTGAGTAGGTAACTTCTTCCTACTCAAAGAATTTGGATAAGTGTTCCTTGTTTCAAGGTCAGTTTAGATACCGTTCCAAGACATGATCTGAGAAATAAGTAATAGGACATGATCTGTATTCAGCAAAGCCTCTGAGCAGTGATTGTTTATAGTATAGGTGAGTCCTAAAACTCACAGTTCTTACCTCCATGTCAGAGGAACTGATGAAGCAGAGATCCTTGCTGGCACCAGGGAGCAGCTTTCACCATATGTTGTTCACAAGAAAAAGAAAACCCTTTTTTTTTTCTGTATATTGCATGCTCGTCTAGTATCTGTTCAAGCAGTGTATTTAGGAGCTTGTTTCTCTGGTATAAATATATACTCTAAAATAAATATATACTCTAAAATGCTAGGATTTGATTCCTGTGCTTTCTTCCTTGCCAGTTCTGGCTGTCATCTATAATAAACATAGTCACCATAAGAAACACTGTCACAAGTGTCACAAATGCGGTACACTGTCATAAAATAAAATTATTCTAGAAAATTTTATTGTAAAGCTTTATATTTTAATACTACATACAGCTGTTATAAACAACTGCACAATTGCTAATTTCTATTGGCTAAGGGTTTGGTTTGGCAGATTTTAAAACTGCTTGCTAACTACTTGCTGTGGTTAGCTTACGTAAAGTAACCCTGTGGAATCAGTTTTTAAACTTTTTAAAGCAACTTTTAAATAGCTGCAGGGCAATCTTAAAACAAAATTAAACAAAACAAAAAAAACCAAGCAAACCTGAAAAACAGGACATACCCAAAACCAAAAGAAAATATTTAAAGGGTTTGAAAGTTTCCTGTTCCTTTATAATTTTTGCATATTTGTAGTCTATGATGGTATACCACAACAATAAGCCTTATTCACATGGGGAACCACAATGACACTACTAGAAATAATCACATGAGGAACAGCTGCAAGAATGAATTTGTGGATGTGGTGTAAATAAGAAAATTGTAAAATGGAATGCTGAAATTTTCATGGCTAGTACAGAACAGAAGGAGAAAAGTCAGACATCTTTCTAAGAAATATAAATACTAAGGAAGTTAAATACTTCATAATCAATCCTAGACTATATGGCAGACTGAATTTATAACCTGGTGCAATACTACCTAAGAGTAACAGCTCCTAATCAAAATAATAATTCAAATCCTTATTTGAAATCTTTCAAATGTGACCAGTGATCAATGTGGCTTAGGATAAAAATCAGATTTCTTAGAAGGACAGTTGAAATTTGTTTAGTTGTTAAGCACATTGGTCTTGGAGGAGGATCCCTGTGAGTGAATGAATCAGATTCCACTGTCTCCTATTTTCCTATGAAACATGATGTATGGAAGCTCATGAACATTTGTCAGCCTTCCTTTGCAAGGACAAAGGAAAAAAGGTCATTTTAGGTTCAGTTTCTTAGATTTTCCTGATGTACTGTTTCATATGTATTTATGTTGTTTCAAAAAAAGCAAGTAAACAAACAAATAATCAGAAGAGAAAGTTACAGTTAAAGCTGATCTTGCTTGCTATATAGGATTTACATCACTTAGATGTTACTTCTCTGTCCCCAAGAACTACCAAACAGGCCTTGCATTTAATTTTAATTACATGTATGTTCAGAATTAGTTGTCAACAAAGTGACTGGGTTCAAACTGTCTGTTTGAAAGCTACAGCTGTCTTGTTATGTGTAGTAGTATCTGTAGCAATCATAAAGCCTAAGAGCCTTCCAGAAGCCTGTTAAGCAATGTGAGTAATACATTTTTGTTTGGGTTTGGTTTTGGTTGTTTTTTTTTTACTCATGGAAAAATGTGCGTCTGCTGGAATGTTTTGGCAGCTCTTTAATAACACATATTCCATCCATTCATCCACCAATATATTATGTTGTTTTCTTTTGTTAGACAAGAGAAATTCACAGAAAAAAAAGCCTTCAGAGCCTGTGGTGCAGAGTGGGGAAGTAATTGCTGGAGGTCCCTGGAAGGCTCTGTCTCCTCCATCGGAAGTCTTTTTCTCTGTAGAGAAGTCTCACGTGTCAGAAGATGGAGCAGCCAAACCCAGATTTATTTTGGGGCCATGTTGTCCTTAGGTTCTCTCCTAAACACTTCGCAGCTGTCCTCTAAACTGGTAAATCCTTCTGGAGTTAACATGGCTTATATTCCAAATACAAAAGCAGCTGTAAGGAGACACAGGGCCACAGATTTACTGGCACGTTCCAGGGGCTGCAGCAGTGATAAATCATCTGTAAAACTCACATTTGTGATGCAAGCAACCATAAAAACAAATATTCTATTTTTACATTTTACATATATAGTAAGTAAGCAAACATAAAGCCTCATGTTTGTTCTGACACAAGTTTTGTTTCCATTTCTCAGCACTGTTGCTCAATCCTATAACAGCAAGTAAAATTCCACTAAATAAGAATGCTCCTGCTTTCAACGAGCTTTGCATTTATTTTCAGAAAAACCCCTAATGTGTTGGACAGTGTCTTCAGCCCTTATCATCTTTCAGATCTATGTTTAAATAGACAGAAAGGATCAAACAAACTGTCCTCTGTCCCTGTGGCTCAGTCAGTCAGCATTCCAGCTCTGCCCTTTCTCACTTTCTCACTTTCTTACTTTCTCAGGGTCATCTCCTTGCATCTTAATTTAAAGAAAAGGGGTCATGTAAGTTTGCAGAGCACAGATTTGTTTGGGATACCATCTGTCCTGAAGCATCATCCCTAGATTCCATGTTTGGGAGACTTATTAAATAATGCCTCACTTTCTTTAGATTTTCTATTATGCTCTTGTTATCTTCACTCATAATTTTTAATTATCTAAAACACCATTTTAAGAAAAATCTCTGTATCTTTCAATTGAATCCCTCCATTATCTTTGCTTCTCTTCCTTTAGTTTATGAAATGTATTTCAGTTTCATTTCCCTGAACAAATGCTATTCTTATTGTTCTTATCACTGTTTTTCCTGCTTACATTCTTTTTTTTTTTTGTATTACTGGCCATGTAATTAGGAAACCTGGAAGAGAGTACAAAATATTTGTTTACCTAATAATTTCAATTTCAAGAATTGGACATGTTCATAATAAATTTAAAAGAGAAGGTGTCATAACCTGAAAGGATTGTTGGAAAATGCTGCTTTAGGTAGAAAATCCAGCGTAAACTGAAAGAGACAGACCAAAGAACAGTTAGAGGTTAGGATCAGATTGAGAAAATAAAACAATAACCAAGTAGCAAATATACCAAAACAATGTAACAGAAAAGGAAAAGAAACAAAGTATTTAAGCTAGCCTTTGGACTAAGCATACAAGGAATGGTGTAAAGGAAATTCTGACTTCCAGTTAACAATCCTGCTGCTGCAGTTTTAACTTCTTGTAATTGTAACCTAAGAGTTTCCTGGAAGCTGCTAGCACGGAAGCACATTCAGCCTACAGAAAGGCAAGTTTTGCAAGCCGAACATTTTACTTGCTGTTAAAATGAACTTGGAATCTGAATTTAGTCCATTTTTTTAATAATACCACATCACAATGGTATTATAAAGCTCCAGTGAATCAAGGTAAATGGTTATAGTACTCATGCCCTGTGTCACCTGTGCTTTGAAAATTAACTCTTCCCTTATCCACAACTCTTTATTTGTTTTAACTGGAAAGAGAGAATAATTTTGATTTAAAGAGCAGACTGAATGTCCTAGAAGACAGGCTGTGCCTTTCCACACAGGAGAATATTTTGCTCCAGCAGCCAGAGGAGCTAACGAAACCTAGTGGGATGTGAGCTTTGCTCCAGGGCAGCCCCACAACGTCCTTCTCCCCAGCAACACACATCCCCCAGCTGCCACCACAGCATGTCATTCCCAGACAGCTCTCCAGCAGCCTTTCCACAGGCTGAGCTTCAGGTGTGGCAATGCCAGGGTAAACTCTCATGTGGAGAAGTCAGTTAGGCGTGCAGCACCCCTGGAAGAGGCACTGGGTTGTGCCAGACATGGTGTACTGGTGAAAAATGTTAAGGAGAAACTATTGTGGTGGTTGGATGCTGCAAAATCTCAACTTCAGACATGGCTTCTACAACAGCCTAGGTGAGTTGTCTTTGTACAAATGGGAAACAAAGCCTGTTAAAGCTGTGATTTTTATTATCATAAAACTGTTTTCAGGTGGCAAAGAGTTGGCAGAATGCCCTTGTCATGCCCCATCAGAGCTCCCTGGGAGCTGCACAGTCAGAGACCATCTTGGCTATGGCAATAGCCAGGGGTATGCTAGAAGGGGTGTGAGCTTGTTTGGGTTTATGCTGAGTCTTGGAGATCTACACCTGCATTCTTGAGAAAGTTGCAAATTTCCAGTAACTTTGGCATCCCATCATAGGCTTTGCATGTCACTTCCATGGGGCAAAGTAGATTAGATGGTTTGGTTCTGTTTTCAAAACAACACAGATATTGAAGTTGGGGTACATACAATTCACCTCCTAAACTGTTGCCTAAACTCCACCATGTAGATAAAAGGCAGCAACAAGTGTCTCCAGAGGGCACTTTGTTGGATCTACTTCAGCTGTCTGCCTTAGAGGGAGATGAGCTGCTCTCTGCAGATGTCCCTTTCTGACCATCAGTGCTAAAGGAAGCCAAATGCAACTGGTATAGATATGGACATCCATCTTTCAGTTACATAACTTTCCTCCCTCCACTCTCCCATGTGAGATTCCCTCCCAAGCTGTAGCCTGAGGAGGACAAAAGCGTGAAACTGAAACCTTGGCAGGGATACTGATACGGCATGCTCACACCATACAATCAAAATTAATTTTAAAATCACAGGGTAGATCCTCTTCTTGATAAACTTGTGTCAATGAAGTCAGGACAGTGCATGTAACCTGTGGTTCTTACAAAACAAACACAGGATTGTGATCTGAACTCCTCCTGTGTAGTAATTTCCTTTGGCACTTCAAATTGGTTGTTTCTGTACTTTTTATTTGGAGATGCACAATGGAATAAACTTCTGTTTTATACTCAGAAATACACATGAACATCACACCCCTGCTGTGTAGTCTTTGGGAGTCCTTAGATCAAGCCTGGATTTCATACATTTTTAGAAAGGAAGGGGAAAGAAAAAAATGTGGAAAGTTACTCAAGCTAGTATTTGAATTAATAGAATTCTGTGGATTGTTGACATATTTTCTACATTTAATATCATTAGGGTCTAAAGTATTTTACGTGTACTTAAATTATTTGACTGGTAAAATGAAACAGGACTTCATATAACACAGTTTGTTGCCAATAAGCTTTTAACAGAAATGTCAAAGAGTGACTTTACTCAGAACTAGTTCTGATTCTAATACACAAAAAACTTTATAGCACTTCAATTTACAGTTTTTAACATAACATGGAAAAATAAACTGAAAGTTATTACATAAATTGATGAAAGGTCATATAATGTTCACTGACATCTAGAAAAAAAATCAGTTATTTGATTACTGTTAAAGTCTATCTTAAGAGTATTGCCAGTTTTACTTGCCATAAAAAGCACTGTGCTTCTGAAAAGCCCCCTTAAAATGAAAATTTTTGGTGGAGAAGATGGTAGGAATCCTAAAAACTGCAAAGTTTGGGTATTTAAATTGCTAGCAGAACTAGACTTGAGTTAACGTTTTATGTCCAAATATAAAATAAATTAGCTGTTCAAACACTCTCTTACCAACAGATGATGCATGGTAGTAATCAGTCACTGATAAATATAGAAAGATATGCAAAATGCATATTCTATTTAATTTCCCTAGATATTAAAAGCACAATGATTTTGTTACAATAACTGTTTTCTGTAGACAGGTTGGTAGGCATACAGTGGACACTGACAAAAAATGTCAGGAGATATGTGCTGTGATAAGAACAGCTACTATTTGTACTGGAAAACTGGTTAAGTGTAAGCTGGTTTAGAAGTCAAATTAAATATATGCTTAATTCTGTGAAGATAATTTCTTTCAGGCTGACCAAGCCTTTGCTTATACCCTTATATCTAGCTTTAATGATGCTCTTCTAACCTTGCCCTTCTCAGTGACATTCTTCATTTTGAAAGTCTTCATTACCCTCAATACACTTTTCCCCTTCTCATTGATTCAGCTGCTCTTAGGGTTGCCATAACTGTGGCAGTTCAATTACTTTGTTTCTGCCTACCTATTTCCTTTTCTCATTAAAGGTGAACATGCAGCTTTGAGAAGGAGCTGTTGCAGCACACTCCCTGTAAGACGGTACTCAGAGGTATGAATGAAACAGCTGACAGTGGTGATAGTCCTTGGGAAAGCTCTGCTTTGATGCCTGAAAGGCTGCAATGGCTTCCTATTTGTCGCCACTTGTATATTGGTTTGTTGCAATTGGATCTTTAAAGTGCCATGTGGTCTGGATCCTGTTATTTACAATGCCACTTCCAGCCCAGTAACAGCTGAGACAACCACATCTGCTTTGGTCAGCAGCTCTGATATTAGTAGGTGACTAAAATAGTAAAAATAGAAAAGAAAAAAAAGCAAGAAAGGCCACCTCCAGAGAGGTGTCAGGTCCTTGACTCTGTCAGCAGTTGATACAACATAGTCCAAGGGTATGTCAAAGAAATGAATGTAAATGTTTTCTGTCATACTTGTGGTAGCCTGAGTTTAGACAGGGCTTCGTGGGATAAATAGTTTTGTTTTAGGCAACATTGGACAGAAGCCAGGGCTGGTCACATCCACATCCAGATGAGGTCAGGAAAAAAAAATCCAAAAGAGTTATTTTGCTTTTCTTGCAATAACTGTGAGTCTTTGAAAAGCTCTCCACAGATTCCTTTATTGGGATGCACAGTGACTCACAAAGGCCATGTTTATCCTCTCTGCCTTGTAGGATGTGTGTGGATTGTCTACTCAGCATGAATGAAGACTGAGCCTGGCCAGCTGAGTGCCTTGGGATGCAGACCCAGTCTGGATGGCTACAAGGCTACAGGGCCTGCACAGGTCAGATATGCAGAGTACAACACATGGTTGGCTGAATTGCAAGTATGACTTGTGCACTTTATCCACTTACGTGCAGAAGCTGCTTACTGACAGTCCCCAAGAGCTGCCAGCTGCTATGAAATACAGGAAATGCCACATCTTGCACAGAGCAATGCCAGAGATCCTGTGAAGTCTGCAGCAACCCTAGCCCTGGCTGAGTAATATCACTGAGGGCTTGGGCCTGCCAGTGTTACTGTAGTCTCACCAACCTTGATAAAAGCACCTTTCTTGTGGCAGGCATTTTATGCATTTCCCTCTTGCCAGAAGTAATCCTGTGGTTTTCCAGTTTTGGAGTCAGTCCCTGGATGCCAGCCCTCTTGCCCACCCCCAGCTTTGCAGATACTTGCAGAGCCATCAGCAGTGAGTAGGGAAATTCCCTCCAGGAATCTGTGGTCAGTCTTATCAAGCTTACTGAATATTTCTGTTCAACTAGCCCAGCTCCTAATTCACCTAGACAGAGAGTGAACAGCAAAAATCAAGACACACCATTAGTCTCCTGCTTAAGGCCTTTCAGTGTTGCAGACCTTGTTGCAAGGAGAGGAACTTGGATTTGCTACTACCATGATATAATCCTGGCTGAGTCTCTGCCAGGCCACTCTCCTCAAGGTAGTGCATCCCTCCTGTTGATGACCTGCTAGCCAGGGTGTGAGCAGATTTCTTTTCCCGTTTACTGCTGGAGATGTTCCCAAGTAGCAGTGGCCTTTGGTCTCACCCTGGCTCACACACCTGAGTGCAAATATCCCGTTTGTTCTCCGAACAAAGCTTCCTTCTTTCCTCCCTTGCTCTGCTCACTCATTCATTCCCCTGGCATGCTGTACAGCACAAAGCATTCCTGTGAGCCAGCAGGGCTGCTGTCATCCCTCAGAGCTTGCTGAGAGCAACCTGCTACTGCTGGCAAGCTCTTGCTGAGTGATGTAATCCTGGGCAGATCGTAAGCCACCACCCTGATGCCAGATATTGTGTTGGCTCCTGTTGTTTGTTACAATGTGTATGGCTCCTTAATTTTTTTTTCCCCAAAGGATTAGAAATTTGATCCGTATTTGTCTTTCTGGTTCTTGGTTTTTCTGTTGGAGAGCTCTGAAATCTCTGTGTCTGGCATATGTGGAAGGCTCTTGTCCTTCCTCTTGTATGCTCCAGCTGGGCTAGGTAATTTCCTCTCTTTCACAAATTCTAGTTGTTTTGTTAGCTTTTAACCCAAGTCTTCCAGCTTCCCAGTCTTATGTTCCTGATCCAAATAGCCTTGTTTTGTTTGAGTCAACTGTTCAAAACAGCCTGAGATCAGTCAACCTTCTCCTGTCTTTTACCCTCTTTACCTACCTCCTGATGAAAAGAGGGTTTTTAAAATGCTTAACTCCTGCATTTTTACATTCTGTAATTCCCTTTCATGATTCATCCCCCTGGTTTCATGGAACAGTATCAAAGGTACAAAGTGCTTCAGCTCTTGCCAGAAACAAAGCCGGACCTGGCTGGTTTCCATTTTGCTGCAGCTGTAATATTGTTACAGTCATTATCTTTCAAGTACCTGGGTGAGATAAATTTTGTAACAAGAAAGGTAAAATACCTCTCATTAGCCTGACTTTTTTACAAATACCTCTCTCATTTCTCCTCTCATCCTCTACATTTCCTGATATTTTCAGCATTTAGGGACCAATAGGCAGCTTCTCTGTCCTGCTCAGACATTTTCTTGGTTTCTTCTCTTCACTACAGTGTTTGTTTACTCAGTGATGACTCAGAACAGAAAACTATGAAAGAGGTAAACCTATTTGTTTCCCAGCCTCCTAAAGGTGCAGTTATCCACCCCAACAGGAAATTCAAGGCTTTGTGAATGGATGTTACAGAGTTATAGCAGCAAGAAAAGCCACTGTGCCATAGCCTGGCACACATACAAGGTGACTTGCATAAGCCAAATAAATTAATTGAGTGGAAGTAAAAATCTTCCCTGAATTAAATACACTGAAAAGAGAAACAATTTAGGGACTGTGCTGTGAGGAACCCAAAAAGGTTTTCTCCTCCTCCTGTGCCCTAAAACCTGTGCACTGTCTCCTGGAAGGAGCTCACACAGGAATCTTCTCACCAGGTCCATACTAAACCCCAATAGGTTAGAAAGGTGATGTTTTCAGATTTTAAGTGTGACTAAATTAGACAATATTAACAGTATTACAACTTGGTAGTTACTTTGTAACATGGGAAAACACAGAGGTTCCAGCTGTGTCTTTAAAATACCTCACACACAGCAAGGCCTGAATAGTGAGGCGTGCTGCAGAAATGACTGGAATCTCCCTCATCTGTCGAAATGCATGTGGATTGGGATCAGCAGAGCTCATTGGAGCAGATGTGTGCATTTCAGGATTTTACACCTACCCTTTGGCTGCAAGGTTACAGTGTTGACTCAACCTCCAGTTTACTTCCTCTCGGATTTCCCCATCTTCAGATTTTGTTTCCTCTGTCTATTGTAGGAGGGAAATGTTACAAACCAGGCATTGACATATAAAAATAAACATTGCTTTTGAGTAAAATTATGGATTAACATAGCACTATAAAATGATTATAAAATGATTAAAATCAGTTTTATTGGTTATTAGTTGGCAATAACTGAGACATGAATTTTTTTTTTTTTAGGATTGACACTGATTTCTTGTTCATGGTTGAAAGACATATAAGATCTTGATTCTGTGCTATTGACAGCTCTTTGGCAACACTCTCTTCAGGATCATGCACCTTACCGTCAATATTCCTTTCTTGCAATCTGCTTCATGATTCATTAGAGTAACAAAAGTCAGAATTGTTTGACATTCAAGTAGCAGCCACTGGAGAAGTTATGAGTTTCTGTTTCCTCGCTTCTGGACGAGATATGGAGAATGGTGAAGGAAAATTTGGAGCAGCTCCTTTAATATGGAGCAGCCCGGAGAAGAAGGACTTGGGGGTGCTGATGAATGAGAATCTCAACATGGGCAACATGTGCTTGTAGCCCAGAAGGCCAACCATATCCTGGGCTGCATCAGAAGCAGCATGGCCAGCAGGAGGGATGGTGATGCTGCCCCTCTGCTCTGCTCTGGTCAGATCCCAGCTGGAATGCTGCATCCAGATCTGGGTCTCCAAGGTAAGAACGGTGTTGGAGCAAGGACAGAGGAGTACTACAAATGCAATCAAATGGCTGGAGCATCTCTTCTATGAAGACAGGCTGACAGAGTTGGGGCTGCTCAGCCTGGAGGACAAAAGCCTCTGGGGAGACCAGGTAGTGGCCTTCCAGTACTCAAAAGGGGGTACAAGAGAGCTGGAGAGGGTCTTCTTACAAGGGCCTGTAGTTATAGGACAAAGGTGAATGGCTTTAAACTGGAAGAGGAGGGTAGATTTGAGAATGAAATTCTTCTTTCTGAGGCTGATAAGGCACTGGAACAGGTTGCCCAGAGACATTGTGGATACCCTGTTCCTGGGAGTATTCAAGGTCAGACTGGATGGGACTCCGAGCAACCTGGTCTAGCAAAAGGTATCCCTGCTCTTGTCAGCGGATTGGAACTTGATGATTTTTAAGGTCACTTCCAACCCAAACTATTCTATGATTCTTGTATTCACAAATATCAGAATCCCACTTAGAGGGTTTCAGCTGCTTTGTTTATTTCATTAATAAATCCTTGCGTGACTGTCACTGAGTGACAACCATGTGGGGAGGGAGAGGCAGAGCAACTTGCCTGTGGCAGCACAAGTCATGGGTGGAATGAGGATGATGAGACAGGATTTCCTGCCTCCCAAATCTCTTCAGGTTCTTCCAGATCAGGCTGCCTCCCAAGCAGGTAATTACATGCATATCAGTCATACCTCTTACAGTTTTCTTATCTTTATTTATGAGCTGTGATTCTCCTACTTAACTCAATTGTACTTCACTGCATTAATTAGCTGTGCTTCACAAAACAACTTGGAGAAGTATTTAGTTAGTGTGTTCATGAAGTCAGTTCCAAGAGAGGTAACTAAGCTTTTAACAAGGCTAGACCAAAAAAAAAAAAAAAAACCCCAAAGCCCAATTACAATATATTGAAAGTGCTTATTTCTCTGCCAATCAAATGTGGTAAAGGCACTTAATCACCCACAACTCTGAGGGTGAATTAGTTGCAAGGAAAATTATAGCTGCACATATTGTTTGTGTTCAGGAAAGAGATTTGCATGCCTAAACAAAATGAACTTTAACACAGTTAAAAAAACTCACACACTTTGTAAGTGAGATGATTTTTGTATAAAGTGATAAGAGGAAGCTGTATCTTTTCTCAGTTTTGGAGGAGTGAGAGGGCAAATCCCCAACTGCAACAAAGTGATTTTTGTTTAAGGCAATGAATGGATGGAGCTAATTTTTTTTAAATCCATCTAATGATCTACATCAAATATATGACACTTTCAACTCTGAAATTAATTTTCACAGGTGGGGAGAGAACAGCTGCTTTGAAAGAAATCTTGCCTACATATTAAAGAAATTATTGGCCAATTTCATTAGATTTGTTGTTTTGTTTCATTTTCCATGTCACTGAACAATTCTGCTCTCTGTTCCAGCCATGAAGTATTTTGTCCTGTGAGGCTGGTGGGTTTATTTTAAAAGTATCTCATCCTTTTGACATTTTATCCAAACTGAATTGCTTCACAGAATTATAGAATATTCTGAGTTGGAAAGCATCCAGAAGGATCCTTGAGTTCAGCTCTTAAGTGAACAGCCCCTATGGGCACCTTCATTGTTTCTGAAGAGTTCTTGCCTCTTTGTCTCCATTTAAGAAGGGGCACGCAGAAAGCAGGATGTCAGATGTGCACACCAAGACAATGGCAAGATGATATGCCCAGAATACCTAGAGAAGTGAACATAAAATCTGAGCACAGAGTTTCTGTGTACACAGGCTATTTTTAATGTACACAATTAATTTATTATAATTAATAATTTTCTGGTCTGCTGCTTCTGACTCCTTCTGATGTCCCCAAAGAAGAGCTGTGTCAGTTAGCTGTGTTTTAACATCACTATCAGTTTGCCCAAGAATTTCAAGAGAACAAAACAGAATCTTTGCTCTATCCTTTGCATAACTGGTCTGAGTGAGAGAACATTGCTACTTTTCCAAAATAAGAGTAGTAATGCTCTATAATTATTATTTTTGGTACAATTGTTTGCATTGGTGAAGTAGGGCGGAGGTGACACTACAAAATACTGCTAATTGCATTTTCCAAAACACATGAGTAAGCCTCCAGAGATAATAAAGTGCCTTTTATTAGCTTTGGTGTTTTCTTTCTGAATCTCTGGGCCAAACTTGACTTACATTTTTCAAATCTTTCTTTGCAATGTCAAGGCCTCAAAAGCCTCTCCTTTGGAAACATAAAAGCATGAATTCTCTAAAAATATCTGGATTTCACATAAAAGAAGATCACAGAAGGTACTAAATCTCATAATAAAGGGATGCTGCAATGCATCTGGGCTGCTTTTCTATTTTGCAGTGCCTGCAGTACTGAGGCAGAATGGCAAAGGCAGTACTGAAACACATGCTGCTACCAGCTTGTTTGCACATGTCCTCCAAACAAATATTTCTATGCTTCAGGGCTGTAAGCTGTGATGAGTAAAATATATGCATATGTATATATATATATATATATACATATATACATGCACACACGTATCAAAACAAAATCTAAAGTGAAATTAACATGAGAGGAGAATCAAACCTTTACCTTTGCATAATTTTTGAGTACTTGTCTACACAAGGGACAGCCAAAACTGAAAAGGAAGAAACTATAATCAGCACATAACCTAGTCAAGGGGCTAACAGACAAGGAGAAATTCTCATATAACCATTCAAGATGTTGACCCAGGATGCAGAAATAACCCCATCTGAGTACTATATTCATGGATCATGTGGTGTAAGACATGAAATAGCCGAGCAGGACAGCACCACAACATTTGATTCCTGTGCAGGGTGATGCTTCTCTTGGAGGTGGTATTAATGGAAGTCATGGTGGGCTGGGTGAGTGAGCATTTTAGCCCCACATTTGATTTCCACTTGTAAACTTGGGCTGGAGAGCAGCCTCTTTACCACCACTGCCTTGTTCCCAGCATCTTCTTGGTTGGTGAGCACAAGTTACCAAAAATTCTTTAAATGTGTTTACATGAAGGAAAAGCCTGAAACAACAAGTGCTAGAAAGATTCTGTGCATTAAGTGATAGTACTGAGTCTCTGGCTGGTGTTTTGTGTGCAAAAGCTATTCTGTGTTAGATTATGCTGAACCTCAATCAAGACAGCTTTTCTTGTAAAATAGGAAAGTCTATGCAGAGGGCAGATATTAAATAATAATTAAACTCTAATTGTGTCTCATAGCTATTGCACAAGAGTTTCCACACAGGAAGTCTTCAAAAAAAGTCACTTGACATGGGAGGAGAGTGGATGAGGCATTTGGCCCCTGGCACTTAAGTCATAGAGCATAGAATCATAGAATCATAGAATCATGGAATCATGGAATCATGGAATCATGGAATCATGGAATCATGGAATCATGGAATCATGGAATCATGGAATCATGGAATCATGGAATCATGGAATCATGGAATCATGGAATCATGGAATCATGGAATCA
>NW_005054363.1:2413609-2423819 GCF_000277835.1 Geospiza fortis
GAAAATATTCCTAATAGCCAACCTGCATGTTTGTTCTACCAGTTGTGCTGTGGTGCTGGCAGCCATCACCAGAAAGACTGTAACAACCTGCTGCAGGGTTCCAAGGGAGAACAGTAATATGAATTATGTAACAGCCCATGACGGCACTCAGGATGAACTGTTCCATGACCTTCCCCAGCACTGAGGTCAGGCCTGTAGCTCCCCAGATCCTGCTTCCAGCCCTTCTTGCAGATGGGTGTTACATTTAGTAATTAGGGCATCCCATTTGCTGACTTCCAGTTAACCAGTGAGCCAGGGCTGCTGGTAAATGGTGGAAAATGGCTTGGTGACAAGTTCCACCAAGTCCCTTGGTGCCCTTGGGTGGATCCCATCCTGCCCCATAAATTTGTGTGTCTAAAGTGGTATAAGCATCTGAGGTCACACCTCTATTTTCATTCTTTCGAGCCCACACAGTTTAATGAGGGTTGCCTGTTGCCATAGAGCAGCACAGCTGATTGAAAGACCAGGTACCTGTGCAAAGAAACTGTGACAGAGCCATAGTAGCAGCCTGCTCCCTCATGTTTGGGCAGTGGGAATATGCAGAACCAATTAGTCAAATTATGAGAACTGTCACAGCAGGAAAGAGATTAAATAATCCCTGTTGGGTCTGAAGACAGTTTGATTATGAAAGCTCTTGGCAAAGATTCCTAGGCCTAGAAGTGCTTTATCAGTCAGACTACTCCATTTTGTTATCATACTGTGAATAAAAATCAAGACACTCATTTTGTACACTGTGATTTAAGGGGGCAGGGTTATTGGTCAATAAAGCTTTGTAGGAGACAGGAACATCTGTTGTTTAATCATCTTCTCAAATAGGCCAAAATCTAGAGTTCCTTTTAAACATACTTACTTTTTTTTTTTTTGCTTGGTTAAATTATTATTTGTAAATCTATTAAATTCTCTTTCATTCCTCAGACCTGTGGGAAAGCCAGCCCAGGTGCTGACACAGGGGCCACAAAAGCTGTGGTTTAGCCAAGACAATATTACAACCTGGATTTTGGCAAGGTTGTCCGGGTTTTTTTTCATGAATTTAGCTTATCTCTTAAATGTGACAACCCAGAAAAGAGAAAATACTCCACCTTTACCTCTACCCACTGTGAAAGTCTATATGATTTTTTTCTCCACAGTCTAATTAAATCCTTGAAGTTCTTAATTCTGCAGTGACTAATCTACTACCCCTTTGGATCTCAGTTCTGTTCTCAAAGTCTGAAACAGTCTTATCTTGAATCCAGGCCAATGTCTTTTTAATTACGGCTATGTCTGAGAAGATCATCTTTGTTGGTACTATATCAGCAAGACAAAATGAAGAAATCTAATATGTGATGAAAGACACACACACCTTTTCTAATTTTCCACGTCAATGGCGTTTCTCAGGCCCCACCCCACATTCTTCCCATAGCTGGTTGCACAATGTCACTTGAATTAAGTGATCCACTTACTGATTTTCTTCCTTGTGCTTCTTTGAGAGAAGGGAGAAGCCAAGTTTCATGCTCCCTG
The DNA here is from genome assembly GCF_000277835.1 of Geospiza fortis. Lineage (NCBI taxonomy): Eukaryota > Metazoa > Chordata > Aves > Passeriformes > Thraupidae > Geospiza > Geospiza fortis. The sequence continues at coordinate 2,415,146 of NW_005054363.1, forward strand.
GATTTAGAAAGTATTTGCCTCTTACTTGCAAAGAACCTTGAAACTTCCTTAAGAGTGCTAGTAGTAATCAAACACCAGCGAGTTATCAAATTTCAGTTCAAAGTCTATAAAATCGAGTTTTAAATTATATTAGGAGTTTTTTTCTAACATACCACAATGAGATCTTTTCCCATTTTCTGCTCATATCAGGGAAGGGTTCATTCTCATAGGCTGAAGCTGCTGATAGAGCTTTTTAGCATGTGCCATTACTATGACATAGTCACTGATCAGCCCGGGTTTTCATTAAGTGTTTTCTATGACAAAAGTACCAACAGTAGACAAAACAGTAGGGTTTTTTGCTGGAGAAGTATCCTGATTGCTTTAGCAGCCTCCCAGCACCTCCTTTGGCTCACAGATTATGGATTGTGTCTACTGTAGTTCTGTGTGCATGTACACTAAACATTTATTGGCAAGTACTTCCAAGAAAAGTTACTTACCTGCACATTGTTTGGAGGGTTTTGCTGGGTGTTGCCTACATCCACACTCACAAGGTCCCATAATATTTGCATTTTACACAGGAAAGACACTTTTTGCACTTCTTTTGTACCTCGTGTGGAATATGAAGTTACTCAGGATACAGAACGCCCTAGTTAGTGCAGCTCAGAAAACACTTTTGTTGCATGAACTCACAGAAAAGAAGGAGACACAGTGGATACCACATACAAAGCAACCAGAGTTCTGCAACATAATTCAGTAATGTTGCTTTTAGTATTTTCCTTTATCTTATTTTCTTTTTCATCTTTTCTTTCTCTTTTTTTAAGTCATCATGCCACCCTGCACAGACCACGGGCTCCATGCTATTGGTGTTACCTTTCCTGTCAATCCCCCCTACCACTTCTCCTCCTCGGAGCTTTTTATGGATTCCTCCTCCGCCTGTGCCAGGGGTTAAGACCTGCCAAATTGCATAACCCCAAGTGTGCCTCTGGTTTTTTCTCCTGTCTCTTGCTCCACCCTGTGCTAATTCCGCACATTCCACCCAGCCTTCCTCTCGGACCGCTCCCTTCCTCTCTCTTTTTGTTCTGGCCTCAGTATCTCCATTCATGCCATGGCCATCCATGTGGAGCAAAGGCGGCCTCCCAGTGGATGTCAGCTCCGTGTCCTGCCGCTCCCCTCTCAGAAGGAAGGCGGAGCGCGGCAGAGCCCATCTGCTCCCTGAATCATCCCGCCTGTGATGGCCACTTTCCATCTGCCCCAGCTTGCTGCTGCACTGTCTGCGGTTTGGAAGTTTAAAGTGCACCCATCTGAGCCAAAGTCTGCTGAAAACATAGCAGGCTTCTGGCTGATGAATTCAGGGCACTGTGAATCAGGCCATAAATCACCTGGGGCTGACATGCTCTTTTTTTGTTGCATTTTTTTTTTCTTTCCTGTTTTACAGCAAAATGTACTGACGCATCTCAAGTGCTGCATCAAATGCAGATACTTAAATCCCAAATTGGTGCTTTTCCTGGGCATGGTGTCTGTCAATACAACGACCTTCAGAAGAAAGCAATTAAGTTACAAGCAAGCAAAATTTCTGGGGCTTGTGTGAGGCAGCCCAGGATACAAATGGTTAATTTTTGCCCCCAAATGTACATGTCACCAGCGAAATAATTGATGCTGAATTCAGTTGAAAAGCTGCTTCTCCTGTATACACAAACATATCAGCTCTTACTCATATTGACTGCACAATAAGGTCAAATCATTTTTCATTAAGACCTCAACCATGCTGTTGTGGGAGGACTAATGGCCATGAAATCTGGAATCTAAACCATAGGAGAATGGCTGAGAAAACTTTCTTCAGAATTTACATTTGCATACAAAATGATACAACAGCATACAAAATTACAATACAAAATTAATCAACAGCAGCGTCCCATCCAGTACTCATGAAGTATGTGTACTAACCCTTTCTTGTCACCTGTGTTATATGGCTTATGTGGAAAATATATAGTTACTAGTATGAATACTCAGAGAACAAATACATATCTAAGGAACAAATACTGCAGTGAATGCATGCCTGGTACAAAGAAGTGTATTGACTCTGCTGGTTTATTTTTCTCCCACTTGAAAAGTTTGCTAGCTTAGTTTACAGTAGGAACAAAGCAATAAATTTGACCTTTACTATGAGCAGATTTAGTATTTCATTACTATTTCTTAAGGGCCAAAAATGGCCTCAACCTTTAGCACAACTGCCAGATCAATATATGAGCCAGGAGGACAGGTCTGGGCTCCAGCTACCCAGCTACCCAACACTGCCTGTGCTCCCAGAGGAGTCTGTGGCAAGAGCTCCAGCACATGTAAAATAGAAAATATTAAAATACTAAAGGAAAATACTCCTCAAATAGGGCCTTCCAGTTCCTCCTCTTGCAATGAATTCCCAATTGCTGTTTCATTTTTCCTCAGTGCAACTGCATTTGCTTAGAGGGGCCACCCAAGAGCAGTGAGGGCAGCCCAGGCTGGTGTGTCCAGGCTGAAGGCCATCTGGGAAGATCCCCTGGAAGCTTCATCACCCAGGAATTTTGGGGTTTACTTTGAAAATTGTGGTGACACGAATTGTTTCTCTGCTTCAACACCCCAGTCAAGTCTGTCCTGGGAGCTCAGTGGCAAACTGCTCTCACTGTGGTGCTAGCTGACCGGAGAGTGACACTGTCCCACCTCCTGGGTGAGCTGAGGAAGAGCCCAGAATGGCAGCTGAGTGAGTCATCATGCCAGGAAAGATTTCTTTGCCACTGTGGGGATTTCTACTACAACTAGCCCCACAACCAGAGATTTTTATAGTACCCCAACTTATAAAGTGCTCTAGGTATTTTAGAAATGTATTAAGTATATTAAATTGTGTTTAGCAAGTAAAGCAAGAAATGCTTCCTATGTGCAGAGAAGGCAATTATGCAGTAAGAATGCAAATTTTTGCATTTAGTGAGTTTTATATTTCAGTCTCTGACTAGATTCAATCTTCAGTTTTAGAAATGTACCTAACATTACAATGTCTGTAGCAGCAAACAGATAATGATCCATACTGGAAAGAGTATAGCAAAGAATCAAGAATTGCAATAAACTGTATTTTCTGTGATTTTAATAGCCCTACTATACCTAAACATTATTTATGAATACACTGATTGTTTTTACAGTAGTTCCTCTTTCTGATAATGAAAAGCAGTTTGGTTTTCTGATGGTGATTTAAAGGACACAGCTGGGCAAAATTTTACACTTTTGTATGCTAAAGCTTTTTGACAACTAACTTTGCCATTACCAACATTTATGGAGGAGAAAAGAAAACCTGGGAATGCTTATTTCCTGTAGGTGTACCTATTTCTATTGCAAATACTGTGCAAGTATATTTCTGGAATGAACATCCTTTATTCTTTTGCAAGGTCTTCTGAGAGACCATTGTATTTCAATACAATTATATGAACACAAACTTCTTCTGATTTCAGTAATTAGGTGAAAAAAAAGACAAGACTATTCCTTCACGTTCAAATTGAACTCAAATACAAATGAGATAATGAGAACTGCTTAAAGCTTTATTAGTTCTTTTAATCTCTTAGCAGTGTAATGCTACAGGCCTGATAACATCATGATGTGGCTCATCAGGTATTCCCTTAAACACAGATTTGCCTCCAAGTGTAAACACAGGTGATTAATAATCTTTGCACTGTGTGGAGATACACAGATAGCATTACAATATGGATGTGAGGCAAGAGGAGGAGGATATCTGAGAAGTAGAGAAATATGGGTAGCTCTCAGAGATAAGGAAGGCCTTTAAAAACTTTATAAATATCTTCTAACATCTGATTTTCAGAATAAGCAATTTCAGCACAGTCGTACCTGTGTGGAACTATGCAAATAATTTTCTGCATCTTAAAGGCTCTAGTGTTTTTGGTATCACTGATAGTTATCTTGGGTAATTTAGCATATGCTCCAGATCTCAAAGGTACTCTTTGACATAAATTCAGTCTGAAATAGATGACTAGTGCTTGATCTCTTGTATGCATCAGAGAACACAGATATGCAAAGTACATCGTGTTATGCAATGCTATACATAATTATTTGCCCTCCTAATGGATTCCTTAATTGGGTCTTCTGAGCACTATGCTTAAACATTATCATTTTGCTAATGCTTACTATGTTTCACAATTTACTTTGCAGTAAATTAATGGTCTTCAAATGAGTGATCTAAAATGCAGTGACAGCTGTTTAAACAAGGGCAGACAGACCAGTGCATTTTTAATTCTCACAAGAAGTCTCATCTAAGTGAAATAAAACATGAGCATAGGCAGATTGATTCTGATGCTTCTTAATTGTTGATTTTAATCTGAGTTTTTAATACTCTATCTCAACCTTACTTTCCCAATATGTTTGTATTAGGATCTTGTTCCTGGTTATGCCTGCCATATGTTCTTGTTTTTCACAGGATCTCAACCTTTATTGAAATAAATTTATTGAAAATAAATGTGACACGGAATTTAAGTACATTTAGGCAGTGTTTTATGAGTACTTAGAGACCAAGCTGCTGATCAAGTGCTCGGTGCTGCACCTTGAACACAGAGATGCCAAAATCTGGGTGCATTTGGTGCCAGTGCTTGGGATCGCATGACCGATGGTTAAAAGGGAAGTGATGGTTAAAAGGGAAGTGATGGTTAAGACCTGCAGTGTAAAAGTGCATGTGGCTCAGGTCCAGATAAGCCAGCACCTTAAACTGTTACTGCACTGTCATTGCCTTCTATTCAGGAGGTCCAGCTGAAAAACAAGACAGTGATGGGTTTGAGTTACTGAAGCAATAGCTGCCCATGTTCATGTTACCAGGCACTGACATGGTATTCAGGTTTAACATGGCGTTTTAACTTTTGCATTCAGGTTTAACATGGCATTTTAAGTTTAGCACCTTAACTAATGGAACATATTTGAGTATTCTAAATTTTTTATTATAGTGTGATGCAAAATCAATTGCAAAAATAACAAACAAAGCCCAATACTCCTTCAGCCACTCCATTGCTCCTTCTTAACTATACACCAGCTCTACATGGAAAGAACTGAGCTAGAAAACATTCTGTATCTTCTAGCTCCAGTAAAAACCCCCAAAACTATGTAATAAAACGATCACACTAGACTTTAAAAGGACAGGAGGTCTGCTGCAGTATAAAGTCTTGCTCACTTCTGAAGGAGTGAGAGAAATTCACTAATTTTGGAAAGGTACAGGTTAAATCAGTCTGATTTCAGCAGAGTGAGTTTCTGCCTTCTGTCCTTCCGCCTGTTCCTATGCAAGCTGCTATCAGCAAGCTGCACTGCTGCTGAATTTTCCTCTGCAGGGCATGTGTGTTGCACGGCTGTTTTCCTTAACATCTTCTGTAGCTGAATACAAAGGTTAGAAACTGTAGGGAGAATTTACTGAAATAATTAAATTTAGCATTAACCCATCTATGTATCTGTTAATATTCCAGGTAATTTTAATAACTGCCAGAGCTATTATGAATGCCATGAAAACCCTAGAAGTCAAAGAGACAGAGAACATTTGCAATTAACCTGCAGAATCATTAACCTGCATTGAGTTTAGTCAGAAAATTCCTATGGAAGGTGTTACATTTCCATCCTGTTTTACTCTGCTGCTGTCCTTCATTCTATATGCCAGAGGAGCATCTAACTGTTGGAGATTGATTAGTAATTAAGAATTGCTTCAGAAACATCGCAAGTTCAGAGAAGAAAGCAATCTAATCATGTTAGAAAATAGTTAGAAATCTAAATTCCAGTCTCCTGGGATTTTCTTTTGAGCAGGAAATTTAAATAACTTTCTTTTGACCATACCACATTGACCCCACTAACTAGATGTAATAAACAAATGGGAGATATTCAAGCTGACATTTGAGCAGTGTCAAAGCCTTCTAAGCTTGTTCTGAGTAGATTAGTAGATAAGTGCTAGCCTTCCTATTCTGGGATATGTTCCAAGGCAAGCATGAGGACTGATGATTTAATTTAACTCCAAAGTAGTCAACACTGTGTACTTCAATAATGCAAATAATTTGCTTGATTCTTATGACACGCTACCAGTTGACAGCGATGGTGTTGTGATAAAAATACCTCTCTGCCTGGCACTCTATTTGAGGGCAAAAGCTACATTTCCTCTACTATTCAATCAGTATGTGAAACTGTAATTATTAGCAAGGGGTGTGAAGTTTCCTCAAAAATACATAGTGGATCTCATCTGCTGTAATCTCAGAAATATTGACATAATAATTAAAAAAAGAGGGATTAAAACATCAGGGGTTTCACAGACTCCGTAATGTATTTGTAGACATTTATAAGATAGCAGCAAATGGGTTGAGAGCCAGCTGCCTGTATTCCAGCAGTATTGACAAATCTGCAAGGGTTTTGGTTTGCTGTTGGGAGAAGCTTTCCAGCTATTGCTACTCATCCAGATTTGCTGTACCTGTCAATGATAACAAGTCCACAGAACTGCTTTCAAAATGGCCCTTAAACATTTCCCAAATGCATCCTCATCGAGTGGAATACATGCCTAAGTCTCTAGTATGTTCAGTGATTATGACGTGAATCCAATTCTAGCGCCTGACGTTGCAGAGGAGAATCCCTCTAATATGATTACCTTGCAGGACATCAATCTAGGGAAATCTTCAAAACAGAGCCTATAAAACAGAAAAATACTAGGTCTTGGCTCTTAGGACTGTAAAATTCTAAATAATGATTGCCTGTCACTCGATTCTGTGAGACTGTGAAAAGAAAAAAAAAAGCAAGCTTTATCAGCTTTATCTTCAGCACTGAAACAACATTCCTAAACCTATTACACAGGCAATACTGGAAAAGTTTTCAGGTTTTATCCTCACCTATAGTAAAGCCAGATCCACAAAAAGGCTTAATTACTTTAAGTGGAGGTTAGTCAAAAAAGTTCAAAATGGTAATTAATTAAGCCATGAGTACCTCATTAGAGCCCTAAAGCTTCAGGACATACCCAAGCTTTTCCCAAAGAGTTTTCACGCTGGAGCTATTACAAGCTTTGCAGGCTTTGCACCTCCTTATTTACCTTTCATTCCTTAGAAATGAGGGTTGCCTGTCGCTTTTGTATGGTTACAGGCATTCAGCAGTGCACTGGCAAGACTGAGTTTGCATATGTAGCATACAGCAGCCAGAGTCATTTGCATTTGAAAGAAAGAAGGAAAATTTCTGTAGCAAATAATTTCTTCCAGCTGCGCTTTAGCAGAAAAGAGTAAGCTGGTTGTCTGTAGCCAAAGACACAAAGTATGGATAGGTTTCATGCTGTGAATCCAATTTAGATTCTTTTCAGAGGAAAGAACCTCAGCTTGGGATAAGTCAGGATTTCCAAAGTGCTATCTCTTTGTCTCTTCCTCCTGGCTGGTTTAGGCATACCTCCTGCTCTGTGAGCGGATTGTGAGTCCCAATCCCACCTGCCTGATGCAGGCCTTGTACAGAGAGGACAAGTGAGCAACACAAATCTGAAGTTAGTGCTGGAAATTGGCCATTTTAAAATGACATGCTGATATGCTGATCTTAGCTGAAGCCTTTGTGAACCAAAGCAGAAGGTCTTTTTATGTCCCCTTGGCAGTGTTTAAGAGATTAGGTTTACAAAGATCCAGGAACTCAGCATTTCTGAGTGCTAGTTAATAGTTGCATTTGAATGCAAATATTAAAATGCATTTTTATGGTGTATTATGAAATTTATGGAATATAAGAAATATATGACTTACCTAAAATTTCTTACTATTGGTTGCCTACTTAAAAATTATTACCTAGCTGACAAGTCACATTTTGCAGTTCCAGAGTGGCATTTGTTTTCAGTCTTGTACTGCAGGAAGGTAAATGTGACTTTGAGGCCCACAGTTCCATCACCACACGGACACAAAGTGCACACACCTTGTGCTGCAAAGCTCTGTCACCTTTTTAAATGCCTAGCATGACTTATTTCAGTAAAGTCTGAGTTCTACGTTTTCATTGAACATGTCAATGACATTTGGTGCCCTAATAGTTTCAGCCTTAGGATACCATATCTCCTATGAAACCGGAATTTGGCTCACCTCATTTTGGGTGCTTACCATGCTGTTAGAGAGCTGGAGTCTGATGTGCCATTAGAGCTCGTGGTAATCTCTTCATTGTGGTCCCTTGGTAGAGCCTGGGGAGGAATTAATTGGATCCTAAAGCAGACGCCTTCATCAGCTGCCTGAAAAGCTCCCCAAACTCTGCTCTCCAAACTCTGCTGCCTGTGTTGGCTCTGTCTCCGTTAGCTGCAATGACAGCTCACCCACAGCTCCTAAAGAGACATTTACCTGCTGGACTCCCCAAATCAGGGTGAGCCTCGAGGGCCAGAGTTTTCCCAAGGTAAGGAGTCAGGCTTCCTCAAGGCACCTACAAATTTAAAATTCAAATCGTGTTGAACCACGAAATCACAGAGTAGTTCGGGCTGGAAGCGGCTTCTGGAGATCGATTAGTCCAACGCCCCAGTCATGGCAAGGTCACCGGGAGCGGGTGCCCAGGTGGGTTTTGAAAGTGTCCAGAGAGGGAGACCCCACGCCCTCCCTGGGCAGCCTGTCCCAGTGCTCCGCCACCCTCAGTGGAGAGAAGTTATTCCCATTTCTGGATTTTGAAGTAATTACAGATAACACACGCACACCGAAGCGCCGCCCGCGGCCCCGCT
>NW_005054363.1:2424054-2426502 GCF_000277835.1 Geospiza fortis
GGGAGGAGCCGCGGGTGTGTCTGTGTATGTGTCTGTGTGTCTGCGTGTGTGTGTGTCTGCCTGTCCGTGTGTGTCTGTGTCTCTCTGTGTGTTTGTATGTATTTGCATACATCGATATAGATGTCTCTGCCAAGATACGTATCAGAAAACGCAAGCAACCTCTCATTTCTAAGTATGAAATTAAACTTATTTTTTAAAACCAGTTTATTGATAAGGCAGACGTAAGGACTAACGTGCCCCTGGCTCTGCTTAGCTGTATTTTTACGCACAGCACCTGTAAATAATTTCGTGTCCCGGTGCTACCTGAAGTGACTAGGCAGGTATGTGGGGCTGGCTCCGAGCTTGTTTTACAGGACACAGACTCTGCAGCGTCCGGAAGCAGCAGTGAGGAGCTGACCTGGCTGCAGTGTGGACTTGGGCACCACAGTCCTAAGAGCAGGCGAGGACAAATGCTAAGTCAACGCTTTGCTGACTAACTGCGTGCTCCTTTCAAAACGGGAGGGAGTGTCCGTCTGTCCGTTTGCTGAAGGGCAGGAGGGCTCTGCAGAGCTCTCTGAACGGGCTGGATCAATGGGCCGAGACCCAGCAGTAGGAGGTGTAAAAAGATCAGGTGCCGGCTCCTGCACTTGGGTCACAACCACCCCAGGCAGCGCTACAGATCTGGAGAAGAGGGGCTGGAAAACTGCCCGGAGGAAAACGATCTGGTGCTGGTTGACAGCCAGCTGAGCATGAGTCAGTGGGCTCAGGTGGCCAAGAAGGTCGGTGGCATCCTGGCCTGTGTCAGCAATGGTGTGGCCAACAGGAGCAGGGCTGTGATTGTCCCCCTGTACCCAGCACTGGTGAGGCTGCGCCTCAGGTACTGTCTCCAGTTCTGTGTCCCTCAGTTTAGGAAGGACATTGGGGTGCTGCAGCATGTCCAGGGAAGGGCAGTGGAGCTGATGAAGCATTTGGAACGCATGTCCTATGAGGAGTGGGTGAGGGAGCTGGGGTTGTTTTGCCTGGAGGAAAGGAGGTTCAGGGGTGATCTTACCACTCTTTACAAGTACCTGGAAGGAAGTAAAGTGAGGGTTGCCCTCTTCTTGCAGGTAACCAGCGACAGGACAACACCAGAGAACTTAGCCTCAAGCTGTACCAGGGGAGGTTCAGGTTGGACATTGGGAGGAATTTCTTCACAGAAAGTACAATTAGATACTGGAATGGGCTGCCCAAGGAGGTGGTGGAGTTGCCATCCCTGGAAGTGTTTAAGAAAAGACTGGAATGTGGCACTCAGTTCCGTGGTCTTGTCAACAAGATAATGTTTGGTCAGAGACTGGACTTTATGATCTCAGAGGTCTTTTCTAGCATAATTGATTCTGTGAAATCAGTTTGAGTGTGAAAGCAACCTCTGAGTAGGGAGGAATAATTCTGGCATTTTAAAAGGGATGTTAGTTGTAGCTGTATTTTGTATGAGGAATTCAAAGAAGGGAAGAGTCTTTTTCAGAGGGATCTGATAATACTGTACCTTGATTTGCAGCTCCCGACTTTTCATCTTTCCCTGTGCCCCCCAATATATAGATACAGTAGAGGGACTTTTCAATGGCGTGTGTCTTTGTATAATTCTATGAGAAAGAATAGAGGAGGAAGAGTATCCTTGCTAGACTGAATGGGTGGAAAGTCATGGTCAGTATTTACAAGTTTTTCCAGGTTTGATCCATCAGAAGAATGAGTGGGAAATGGTTGTCATAAGCAACATATATGGTAGGGAAAAAAAACTAGATAATATGTCATTCTGCAGAAAGAAAACCATAGACTATCCTGATCTGGAAAAGACCCACAAGGGTTTTCAAGTCCAGCTTCTAGCCCTGCACAGGACAGCTCAAGAAGCACACCATGTGCCTGAGAGCATTGTCCAAATGCTTCTTGAGCTCTGTCAGGCTGGTGCTGTGACCACTGCCATGGGGAGCCTGTTCCAGGGCCTGGTTATTCTCTAGGTAAAGAACCTTTCTAACCTAAACATTCCCTGACACAGCTCCATACTCAGTGTTGTACTTTTTTTCCTTCTCAAAAATAAATACACAGATGTTCTTACTGAACTTACTGAACTTGTTGACCTAAAGTGGGTTTTTACAGTAAGACTTGGCTGATACGGGTGCACTGACAAACTCCAGTGGAGGCATGGATTTAGGTGCAGTGACATATGCTCACCTAGGGCACAACTGTGGCAGTCTCAGGTGTCCCTGTGCCCTCAGAGTTGTTTCTGTGTGTGTAGCAGAAGTTGCTGCAGTAGCAGCAGGAGTGTTGGATTCCGTCACTGATGCACAGAATCTGATGGTTCAGGTAGTTAATGAGTTGGTGCCTGGTGTTGTATCAGGGAGCTGTGTGTGTGTGTGTTCTGCCCCTGGGGTTGGGAACCTCTGGCAGAAGGCAGTGTTGGTGGGTTATGGGACCTGTATCAGTGACCCTGAATGA
>NW_005054363.1:2426543-2458139 GCF_000277835.1 Geospiza fortis
GAAGGCTCCTGCAGCCTACTGTGCCACCTCTGACAGACTAATTAACATCTATAATGTTGGGATGGGGAGATGTAAATGTAAAAATAAAAATACCTGGTACATGGTATGACTATGAGACAGGGCAGCCAGGAAACAAAAGACACCACCTTCTAAAAGGACAAAGGTAGTTTACCTCTGCTGTGGAAACTGTTTCTGTTATCTGGAATAATGGAGGAGCTGGTATGCTCTGGAAAAAAAGAGTCAGTGGCTCTGGGTACTAGTAAGAGACAGTGCAGATATATGCAGGTGGCCTATCAGAGCACTAACCCAGGTGAGCTGACTTGTCAAAGGGCATTGCAGTGTGCTCAGGGGGCATCCTGGCAGCCCCTGGCTTTAGGTGTGCTTGACAGCTGGGTTGAGGTGCCAGACCCAGGCTGGCTGCTTGTGTTGCAATCTGCTGGCAACTTCAGTCCCGTGTACAATGCTGCTGAAACACTTGAGCAGTTCTGCAAAGGCTCACATGAGTGTATGAATGGCCCGGCTGTTTGCTTTACTGTAGTGCTGCTTTGTTTGCCATGAGGCTGCATCTCAGGAGCAAAGTATGGTACATAGGAAGGCTTTCCCTTATAGGACACAAAGGCCTTACTAGCAGTTTAAACCAGTTAGACCAACAGAAACCTTTCTGCAGACATTGTACTATCCCCTCCCAATATTCTTCATGCTGTTTATTACTGCACAGGAGTCTAATAGGAAAGTCTGTTAAGAGTTAGTCATTATTAAGGTAAAATTTGAGTCCATCTTTTAAAGCATATACACTCATTACATCTGAAAAATATTTGACTACTTTGACTACTGCACACAAGCTATTTCTTGTAGTAGGAGGGAGGAGAACCCTTTGAACTTACTAGTGCAACTTAGGCTTTTACCTCTGTGAACCTTGTAGTGCAGAGCTAGCAATTTGTTAAAAATCCCCAGGGCAAGAAGGGATCTCTGTGCTCCTCTGCTTGCATAACTGGCAGGACTGAACTCTCTTGTGCAGAGGCGTCAGGAAAATAATAAAGCTATGTAAATTAATGCTTTGTGGTATGACTGAAGGAAAAATGAAGCATGTACTGAATACATAAGCCTTGTGCATAACAGTGTTACGCAGTACAGTACTATATGGGAAAGCAAATTAGCTTGTACATCAGCATGCCACTGGAAGCAGCACAGCGTTGAAGGCCACAAAACTGTGGCTAATCTGCTTCTGCAGAGCTAGCTCATTTCATTTCAAGCTTGTGTGGGGATCTCCACATGGTCTTGTGGTGTAGCCATATCAGATATTTCTGATAGTGTATACTAAAAGTAGTATGGTAACAGCTCTGTCTGGTTGGAAGGAAGAAAAGTTTGCTGAATGGGGTGAATACTTTTGATATTTTGACCTGATTCAGTTTCTATTTCAAGTATTGCTTTTAGAAACAAAGGTTTTCTTTTTTTTTTTTTTTTTTTTTTTTTTTTGTTTTGTATCTCCCTTTTTTTTTTAATAGTTTGTGACCTAGGCTACACCTAGCAGTTTTCTAAACAGTAAATGTATGGGCAGGTAGTTTGATTACAGTCTTGCCTGTACCTTTAAAAAATAGATTTAAAGCATGATCACAGATTTCTCTATTAACTTTCTTAATACTAATATTATTCACCTCTCAGTTTCTGAATTGAATTTAGAAGCATTTAGTGAACTGTTCCTTCAGTGATACTGTTTTCATTTGCAAACAAACATCACTGCTGGTTGGTGAGCCCACTGCAGGTTCTTGGACAGGTCTTGGAATACAATAGATTGATATCTGCATGATGGCTTAATGCAGGAAAAACAACCACTCAGAATGCAGATTCCATAAACGCATTTGGGAAGTACTGTGGATTCAGTTGTGTATCAGTTATGGTTTAATTCTCAGATCTTGTGTATAAGCATTTCAAAACTGTTTTGTGGGTATTTTGTACCGTTATAGTAGCCCCCAGTAGTTAATTGTGTGTTTGAAAGTGACATGCCTGCCTTATAGCAGCTGGGTTTGGGAAATTTGCAGATGATAGTAGAAAAAAAGAGTTGTTACACAGCATGTTTTCTGCAGCTGTGGTGTAAGCTCAGTAGGGATCCCCACAGAAATTGCCCTGAGCTGATTTGAACTTCTGCAGCCCCTGCTCATCAGCTGGCTCATCGCTTCACATGAACTGGCAATGAGATCCTCTCCCAAGTCAACGCTTGAGTCCTTAGCCTGGAGTAGCAGTCCAGGGGGTGAAGCTGTTCCTGCAAGAGCCCTTCTGCAACAGTAGCTTGGTCTGGCTGCCTGATTTGCTATGCCCATCTGCTGTGTCTTTATCTGTGAGTAGTGAACAGGCAGGGACAGGAAATAATTTTGAAAACTGTAGCTGTTGCTGTATCTTCTCATTCTTGCCATTAGTGCAGTGGTGATTTCTGAAGCTGCATCTTGGGCGTTTGTGCCGTATACCTCCCGCACTGTTTGTGACAGATGGACGCTTGTGTCCTTCACTCTCTGTACTGTAAAAGAGGCACTGGCAACCAGCAGAGTAGTAAGTTGTGGAAGAAGAGGATCTGTGGACTTTGTAGTAAGTGCAGGGGTGGAATGTGGAGGCTTAGAAATGGTTTTCTCACTTATGTCACATTCTGGGATCAGCTTTGTATTGCACAGTTGGTAGCATGAAGGTTGGGACACTTGCCCATGAGATTATGAGGGCAGTTTTGGGGGAGAACTTCTCCATTGCACCAGGAAGAAGCCAAGATCTGTAGTGGAAGCTAATTCCTTGCTCTTCATCATAGTGTGGGTGTATTCTGTTGGTTATTACCAAAATTTCTCTGGGTACTTAGGTGGATGCTCAGTAGATGTGTTGCAGCACCAGTGCCTGTTGTTTGAAAGAGATGCCACTTAAGGAGCACTTTGGGATTGCAGATTTATTCCAAGATCTTTGAAGACAGTATTTGATATATTTTAACTTTCAAGGTCAAAATGAGTGTTTATCCTTTCATTCTTCTTTCTCTATGTGTTATAAAGACACTGTGTTTTCTCCTTCTGGTGAACATTTGCATCAGTACTGCCAGCAGACTGGTGCCCTGGTAGGTTTGTGGTAACTATTTCCATCCTCATCCATGCTTGCAAATTCATTGAATTAGAATTCTGCCTTCTAAATTTTACCTTTGCATTGTAAGGAAGGAATTTGACTTGGATATCAGAATGCCCGATTGTGCAAAATCTGGCATTGTTATCATTTTTGGTCTGACATGCTTGAGGCATTCCACAGTAGTGGGAAGGTTGTTCCTTCCCCACGACCTCACAGCAGTCCTCAAGAAGGATCTATATGCTGTTGAGGGATAAAGCAAACTGCTACACTGTGCAGTGAAACACTTGGAAAAAGAATTTCAGAGGATGCATTATTATATTTTTCAAGTTCACCAGACAAGAATAAACTTCTCAATCATGATAGCATTATGAGAAGCTGGAGAGTAGAAATTTCCATCACTCGTGTGATGTTTCCTGTGGGTGACAGTCAGATTCATGGGTTAGGTGCGTCTGTGGTTTTTCACTTGATGACATGTCTTATAATGAGTATTTTTTTCCCTGTATCAGTGTTTAAAGTGTCTAAGCTGAAAGCTAAAAGGAGACTCTCAATAAAAATGTGTGTTCACACTTTTGGAGAAAACAAAAAAGGTTGTGTTGGTTGGATGTTTTTGAAAGCATTCAAATTAGGAATTAACTTGATAGGATGAAGTATTTCAGTGTATATTTCCTGTAATGTAAAAGTGATCTAATAAAAAAATTGTAGTAAAATCTACATACTAAACCTGTATAGAAAAATATAGTCACAGTGGGATATCTAGAGACTTGGTTCTCATGTGTGTCTGTGGTAATGTGATCCGTATGTAAAAAGTTTTATGGGATTAATTAGTTCTTATGAACTATTTAATTTCTTAAAATGTATGAAATAATGTAAATGCATTTAATAAAATAACAACTTTAATTTAAATTTAAAATATAGTAAAATAACAATTTTTATTAAACTTTGGTTCAGAAATGTTTACAGTTGTGGCTATTACATTCTTCCGAATTAGGCTGTACTTCCAAGTATCAAAAATCTGTATCCTGATTATAAAATTGACCTTTTCACATTAAGAAATGTTAATTTAACTAAGTTAACTCAGGGAGTATTGCTTGAGGTTTCAAATTAATATCTGTGTGCATTGTCTGCGTAGTAGCTTGCAGGAAGCTCCAGCTGCTTTTTTCTCCCCAGTGTTGTACAGTTCTCTGATGGCTTCAGATGGTTTTGAAAAGCCCAACTAAATTAGAGGAATGGATAATTTAAAAAAAATGGATCTTTAAAAAATGTAGACTTTATTTTTGGAGAACCCCGCCCCCCCCCAAAACAAACCCAAGGAAAGATAGTCAATTGAAATGTGGACAGTTTTCTTACATTCAAAAAAAAAAAAAAGAATCAGCCAGACTTTCTGCCCAGGTGTCTCATACAATCATAAAAGTAGAGCTTATATTTAGCATAGTAACATCAACCTGTGTCAATCCAAGTCACTGCTAATTTCTAAAAAGGATGGTTCTTCAAGGCCGTACTTGCTTAAATGGAAACTGCATGTTTAAATAATGAACTCAAAAGGTATGGGTGTGGACTGAATTCATAGTTTTAAGTACAAGTTTTCATTATGATACATATAGAGATGTTTTCTTCCCATGGTGAACATCAGAAGACTGCAGACTTCAAGGTGGTGAACAGCTAACTGTGCCCATCAAAGTAATTCTTAATGTCATCAGTTAATACTTGGATGAGGATCATGCTTAAACTATGTAGCAAGAGCCATATTTCTGATGGCAGTGGGATTGTACCATAATTAAAATCTTCTCTTTGGTGCCTATTGCCATCTGCTTTTTCTAGCAGTTCACTGTTCTAATGCGCAGCAGATGTTGAAAAAATCATTCATGATATTCAGTTTAATCTGGACAGTTGTAAATGTTTATTGTATTATACTGTTTCATGCAGTTTTGTTTCTGCTGTGTTCCTGCTCTTCATACCCCATTAGTACTTTTAATTGTAATCTCATTGCTCTTTTTATTATATTAAGAAGAATGACAACAGAACTATGGATTTTTGTAGTGCCTTGCAAAAACAGTTGTCTGAAAAAGAATGGGTTCTGTACCATAGCTGAGGTGTTTGGATAGGAAGTAAATGTGATTCAGGTTGCATTTGTGAGAAGGAGAAAAGTCGTAGAATAAATAATATTTCAGAGTCTCTGTGTTGGCTTGAGTTTTTGGGCAAGAGTTTGTGTTTTATTGCATCAACTGCACCATCAGGTTAGGGTGAACTGCTGGCTATGCTCCTGCTGGATATCCTACTTGGTAGATTTTAGTAAATGAGAAATGTGTATTGCAGATTTCACTGTTCTTTGCCTGCTTTCTTCTGAGTGTCCTTTCTGAAAGTCATGGTCCTAGAGGGAAAGAAGTTCTGATTTCACAAACATCCTGATTCTAGTAATTTCTTCATGAATAATTGTAATGATTGAATGGGAGGAGGATGAGTATCATGTAAATTGACTTAGATATGATTCCTTGAATGGTGGATCTAAGTGCAGTGGTAAGAAAGTCCATTTATTCAGGTGGTTCCTCTTCATAGCTTCTAAGAAAAAGCTAATCTTAATCCCTAAGGCAAAGGAAACAGAAGTATTTAACTAGATGTGCATGTATATTTTGCTAGAAAAAAGAGTGATTATTTTATTTCCTGAAATGCAGTGGAACCTTAGGAGGGCAGTATAGGACGTGACCTCAGTAGGTGCAAAGAACTTAGGTTTAGTTTTAGCCAATTGCGTGAGACAATGTTGGAAACAAAATGTCTGGTTAATATTCAACTGTCATTAATATCTCTAAACATTTCCTTTGATTAGTGTGTTCTTCCTATCTATTCGCAAGTTTTTGAGAACTTGGGAAGTTGTTGGGCTAAAAAGTCAAGGTGGTGTCACTGCTATTATGTCTTCCAGTCACCTGTTTAAATATGTCACTTTTTGGATGTGAAAGACTTTTCTCTAAAAAGGTTTGATTGTTTTTTTGTTTTGTCTTTAAGATAAAGCGCCTTTGTCAAAGAGTTTGTTACTAGTCCCAAGTGCCATCTCGATTCTATTGACTCTGCTCTTCCAACATTATCAGAAGTTCTTTGCGTATAACCTACAAGCTGTAAAAGAGGATTTTCAGGTAAGAGTCTGTTCACTTTGTGTGAAAAGAGACTGCAAACTGTGGTTTTCTATGCAATTTTCCCCCACAATCTGTTTGTCCTCTGGTTCTTTCCCTTTGTTCACTGCTGTAGACCAGCTTGTTCTTATCTTTTTTATATCACCCCAGTATGCTACTTTTTGGAAAACATGAGAAAAACTGATCTGAAACAATCAACATAGCTTTTAATTTATTTTTCTTGTCTGGGAAACGACTTGGTTTGTGTTGATTTTCCTTTCAGGCATTGGCATATGTAAACTTGCTGTGAATGAAGTGTGACTTAACCCATTTATTAATACAAGCATTTTGATACGAATGTCAGTATCTTATTGTGCCTAATTTTTGAGGCTGAAGAGGGCTACTTTGATTAGGCATGCTGATTATAAATTATTTATTTTAACAACGGAGTCCATAATTTTCATTCTCTAACTGACTGTTGTAGTTAGTTGTGGAAAACTAAACTTTGCTTGTTGAATAGAACTGCTGCTTCTAAATTGAAAATTCCGGATGATGGGGGAGTTTGTCATGCTCTTCAGTAATCAGCTGAATTGGTTAATTTCATACTCATTCCTGTTTCAAACTAAGATACTTTATCTTTTAGATATTGTATCTTGTAACATTTTATTTTGAATTTAATTAAGGATCCTTCAGTATCAGCTCTAAATGTTGAAATAATGCACTTAAAAGTGATTAGATAAGTTCTGTGGGTATTTGTTTTGGGATGTTTTTAATTTTTGGAAGTGTCAAACTACTGCTCAATAGAGAAAGGTTAGCAAATGCCTCTGTGTTTATCTTACCCCACAGATATTACAATTGCATCAAGCAAAAGGTATGTAGTCAAATTAATGTCTTTGAGGATGCCAGCTGTAGCCTGTAAGCATTAAAAGATTATTAGACTTAGCTAGTGATGCTCTGTGCTACTGTGGTCTCTGTAATCTTTCTTGTCAAAAACAAGAATTTTATTGTAAGAATAAATTACAACTCTGCAAGAGCACTGTTCATATTTACCAAGTATCTTGCTGATGCAGTGCAGTGAAAATACATAAATGATATCTGCCTTTTAAAAATGTTACAGCCAAGTGTTTGGGGAGGGGAATGAAAAAGTCTGAGAAACTATTCAAGTTTTAAATGGAAATTGTGTGGGTTTGGGATTTGTTTATTTGTTTGTTTTGAGGTCTGTCTTCAGAGGAATCCTCTATTTCCATATGTTTAATCTGCTGAAAAACAGTAGTAGCTGCATTTTATTCAAAGAAAACATCTCTACCGTGTCTTAACCATAAACACTTGCAAGTATCTGTAAAAGCTATGACACTTTTATTGTGGTGCTTTGGGGGAATTTGTGAGTTTGGATCTTTTATTTCATGAGATCATTTCACTTATTGCCACAGCCCTTGGAGCAAGCTATGTACTATATCACTGAGTACCTCTGAGATCAGAGAGAACAGATTGTTTAACTCCTGTCTGGCGCTAATATTCAAATGAGAACTCTTAAAAGAAATTTTGTTCAGAATAAATTCATCCGCAAGGATGTGTTTAATGAATTGAATAAATTCACCTGCAAGGATGTGTTTAATGGTATTTTTTCAGGGAATGAACAAACATTTTGGATGTTGGATTTTAACACTTCTTTGATCTGGTGGAAAGCACACAAATTAAAGTGAACAGTTGAAGAAGAGTACATACGATTTGGAAGGCAGAATATGTGCTGTCCAAAACTAAAAGGTCATTGTCTCCATAGAGCGGGCCCTCAAGAGCAGTGAAAATGCTGTGTGTGAAAGATCTTCATTCCATCATATCTATGTGTTTTTTTTAAGCTGGCTAAAGCCAAGAGCAGTAAGGCTAGAAGCCTTTCATAGTCTGTGTGAGGGCTGCTCAGTTAGTGCATGAAATATTCAGCTGTAAGGTCATGGCCCTGCTAGTCTTGACTTCAGGAGGGGTGGTACTCAGGCTAGGATTTAAAATTGGGCATGTTGACATGGGATAGTGGGAATGGTGAGTGGAGTGGATTGGGGCCAATACTGTTTAGTGTCTTCATTCATAACTTGGACAGTAGGACATAGCGTTCTCTCAGCAAGCCTGTGGATGATGGAAAGCTTGGATTTGGAGTTGTTACACCTGTTAGTTCTGCAGCCATTTAGAGGGGAGAAAAAGGTCAATAGGAACATTAGTCCAGCAAGGGCAAATGCAAACTCCTGCATCAGAGAGGAGTAGCACCATGCACCAGTACAGGCTGTGGGCTGAGCAGCTGGAAATCACTTTACAGGAAAAGCCCTGAGGGTCCTGGTGGAGGCTTAAATTGAACATGAAACAGCAATGCCCAACAGCATCCTGGGCTGCACTAGGTAGGAAGAGCCTCACAAGGAGGCCTGGAGGGTGATCATCTCTACTCTCAGTGGGAGCAGTCTGAAGTGTTGGCCCTTATGCTGGGCTCCTGAGTACAAAATTGACCTTGGCATGTTGCAGAGAGTCCTGTGGATGACCACCAGGCTGGTCAGGGGCTGGAGGATTTGGTGTATGACGAGAGCCTGAGAGAGCTGGGATTGTTTAACCTGGGGAAGAGTAGGTTTAGGGTAGATCTTAGCAGTGCTTGTAAATACCTAATGTGAGGGAGCAAAAAAGGCAGAGCCAGGCCCAGTGAAAGGACAAGAAGCAATGAGCAAGAATTGAAATACAAGGAATCCCATTTAAAGATAAAGGTTTTTACTATAAGACTGATGGAACAGAGGAACAGTTTCCATCCTTAGAGATGTTCAAGACTCAGCTTGACATGGCCCTGAGCAAGCTGATCTGGTTAGACCTTAGAACAGTTACACTGTACTAGTTTGTATCTTGAGGTTGCTTCAAAAAAATTTTTTTTGTAATTCTAAATTTGCTAGGGTTGTGGTTTACATTTGTATTTCTAAGTGTAAACTAGGAACCTCAAAGTGTATTTTGAGTTAATTTCAATTGTTTATTTCTTTTAACAGTTAGACATCTGCTTTGAAAATATTTTAGAGACTGTCCATAACGTGCTACTCTGTGTATTTCCCTCCTTAACTGTGCTGCATTTCTCTTACCTGACTCCAGTATTGCATTCTCTCTGAGCACAAATTCTGTAAAGAGTTTCCTTGAAGGAAGTGTGGCTTAACATGATGATATTAACCTTCCAGATTTGGAGACTTGTATCTGGAAGAACAATATGTCTTGATTTGAAAGACACATTCTGCAGCACTCTGCTCATTTACAACTTCCGAATATTTGAAAGAAGATATGGCAGCAGAAAATTTTCAGTAAGTTCAGTTTTGAGAGTTTTTTAATAGAAACTTTTCTATACAGTTTAGTCTTTTATTCTTGGATGAGTTACTGCAGTTTTATTTCTAGCATGTTGTATAGAAATATGTGTTAAAGGGTTGTAAAGATAATTTGGTTTTAATAAATTTAATTTGATAGTACCTTGCAGTCAGTGGATTATTTTAATTTCTATTTGCGGTATCACTTGTAAGATCAGACCCATCAAATCTAATTTTGGAAACAATCTTACTCTTGATTCTTCAGTATCTAGACAAGTTGACCTGGAAGTACGTTGTGTTAAAGATTGAATTTGTCCTAATTGAGCTACTATAGAGGTTTTCTTATTTTTTCTTATATTTAGAGATATATTAAAACCTTATTTTGAAACTCTTGAATTGATTCAAATTAACCTTTTTCGTTCCAGTCTTTTTTACTGGGCGCTTGGATGCTCTCAGCTTTGTTTGATCTTCTCCTTGTAGAAATCACTCAGTATATATTTGGCATCACCATCAACAGCTTGCCTTCTGGTTTGTAAGTAGCTTCTAATGAATTGGTTATTTTAGATATAGTTTCGAGGGATTGTTTTCTGAAGATTTTATTTTAAAAAAACATTCTTCGTGTATCCCTTCAAATTAATTTAATCCTCTTTTGAACTGAAGTGTAAAGGTTTTTGGCACAACTGCTGTAATTTCAAACATTTATTTCTTAGCTATGATTTGTGTTTAATTTGTAATTTATCCCTACGATGATTAGTTTCCAATCTGTTAGTCTCATTTCCTCTGTTAACATGATTGCAACATGGCTTGCAGCACACAAATTATTGCTGTATTTGTTCAGTCCAAATTGTTTGGCTCCATTCAGTTTGTAAAAATTGGAATCAGGTTGTGTTGATTTCTGTCTTAAATCAGAAAGGCAACAGAACTGTAAGTCATGTGCTTTATGTTCAGTTTTAAATGCATATGCATTTCGTATTGGTATTTTGTATGTTTTTCAAAAATTGAGTGCCAGAGGTTGTTACTCCATTTCGTGCTTGCAGCTGAAGTTCTTACAACTTTAAGGTGTTCAGTGGTTCAGTTTTGCATAGCCTATGTTTGAGATTTCTGCACTTAATAAAAGATATGCATATTACAGTAGGACCACAGAGCTTGCAACCCTTTGTGGTTAAACTTCTGGCAGGTGAGATCACACAGACTTGAGTTTCCATGTGTTGCACACTCTGAGGTGATAATAAAAGCTCTTGGAGTAAGATTTTTAATATTAAACACCATATCAGAACTTTTCTTTTTTATTTCTGCTTTTCCAGAGCATCTGTTGAAAGTATCTAAAGACCGATATAAAAAGGACAAAAAGCATATGTTTGATATTATAAAAATACATTTTTTGTAGTGTCTGAGTATTCAAAAGAAGTTGAAAGCTTGAGTAGCTACTGCAGTTACTTGTGTTTGTTACCTAGAGTTTGTTGCTAGGACATAGGCTGCTAATGTGTCTGGAGAACTTAATATTTTCCTATATGTAAAAAGATACTTTGTGCAAAAGTAAGGTGTCATAAGTGTGCACATCATACCCACAGGTAGGTAATCAACAGTCTGACCATTTTACCCTTTGATGGTATTTTTATGACTGCAGAATATAGTCAGTTACAAAGAAATCTGCATCAAAGAGGTTTTTAATTAAGTAAAATATAAATTTTACCTACATATGCCTTCTCATTAAGTCATAATGAATTTGATATTGAGAGAATGAAATTAATTTTAGAAATTTGGGATATACAGTAGTTTCAGGAGCATTTGATTATGCAGATATAAAAAATTCATTTATGCATTGCATCATCATTCTTCAGTGTTGTCTACTTTATTATATTAATAGTCACTTCCACATCTGACAATATTCACAGTTGTTTGAGGTGATAAAAGCATTGGAAAGTTTAACACTGATGCTAGGTTTTAGTTCATTTCAGGTGAAACAACAGGAGATGTTGAGCAAATAAAAAGAGGTGCAATTATTATTCTGCTTCTGTCGTATTTACAATGCAACAAATATATCTATTACCTTTGGTTATAGAACATCCTTCTGCGTAGCGCGTGCTAGAAATTGGAAAAAGAATCCCTTGTTTGCATTGTAAAAGTCCCCTGACATTTTTTCTCTTTTTATATCATTTCACTGTTAATATTATTGAGTGATCTTACACTTCCAGTTCGAAAACTTTTCCTGCGCACACTTCGAAGGTAATTGCGATAAAGGATTACGCTGATGACTCTTGCCTGGAATTGTTTGGAAACAATGTAGTACAGTATAACATCCAAGCATGTGCTGAGATTCATGAGAAAGGTGGTAAAGGCTGCCCAGGGATTGTAACTTGTATTTTCATCTTGCAGCATCAGGAAGGCAAAGCAAATGTGGAAAGGTACAAAGCAGATGAGTACCTGAGCAATCAGAGTAACTATAATTCTTATGGATCTCTCCTTGGCCTTAGGCTTCAGTTTGGAAGTCTTGCCGTGAATAAAATTATAAATAATGACTAGGTAACACCCCATCATGATAAACAAGGGGATCAAAAAGAAAAAAATCAAGCGACAAAAATTCAGTGTATTTACTTCCTTTAAATGGATGATATCAAGCATTTTCATGCACGTGGTGAAATTTGAGGCTTGGTCTGGATCAGATCGTAAAAACACCAATGGGGATGTTGTTGAGAGGGTCATTATCCAGATTCCAGTGCAAGCCAGCACAGCTTTTTTTGTATTTTTTAGTTCTTTGACATGTTTGGGCTGGACAATAGCCATAAATCTGTCTACGCTGATAAAAGCGAGCAGCCACAGAGCAATGGCTGGATAAAACACGGTGGAAGCCCCAAGGATCCGGCAGAACGTATCTCCAAAAGGCCACACTTCTGTCCCGTGGTAGATTATCCGAAAAGGCAGGGAAAAGATAAAAAACAGGTCAAGTAATGCAACGTTCATCATATATACAGTTATAGTTGTTCTCTTCTTGGTAGTGCAGCTGAAAACCCATAGTGCAGTGGCATTCACCAACAGTCCCACTGTGAACACAAAGCTGTAGAAGACCAGTGATGCAATCCTGTATTCTTCTGGGTGGGAGTTTTCTGGTGTCATAGTTTAATTGAACTTAGGGATAGTTGTTGCATTCCATTAATCCCCTAAAACTGATAAAATATGGGAAGTTATTCTCAGTCAAATAAAATCTGTCTTTAAAAACAAACAGGAAGAAACATCCTAAAAACAAACATCCTTGTTTTAGGATGGTGTTTAGTGATAAAACTGTTGTTTAGCTCTGAAATGTGCTAGTTTTGTTGCTTTTTCTGACTGCAAATACATTATCATCCTCTGAGGGAAACATATGTATTGTCAGACTTGTGAAAATAGTATTTGTAAGCATGTTTGAATAAAATATTTTTGTTACTTACAGGGCCTTTTAATATAAGGAATCAAAAAGTCAAGATTGGCATTTCAGGTGTGCATCAGTTGCTGATAATTAGATTGAAATAGTTGTATTTGAGCTACGACAGGCACTTTCTAAAGAAAATATTTCTTCAAGCTGTCTCTGTTAAAAAATTCTTGACTAAAACTAATAATGAATGGAAACAAGTCAGCATGGCATTTAGTGACATTTGAATATGCAGAGTATTGACTTTGCCTTTTATCTGTATAGACCTACTTAACTCCCAAAAGAGCAGGTGCTTGCTTATTAAAGACACTTAAACTCTTTGAGTATCTGCATAGCTTCTAATGTTTAATTAGTGTTTAATCCCAGGGCATCAGAACCACCCACCCAACATACGAGTAAAATTAATAGATCAATAGACTTCCTGTTTAAAAAACTATTTTTAAGGAGGAAAGGAGGAAAGCAGACAATCTTCAGCCAGGCCATATGGGAACAGTGTTTGTCTGGGGGAAAAGTTGCTGTCTGGTAGCCAGCTACCCCAGAGAACAGTTATGTTCCGTCATCCAGCTTCTTGGTCATGGGAGTTGGAAATCTGAAATGTCACTGTGCAGGCTGAGGTGATGAGAGCTGAAGGAGAGGATCCCTGATTTTCCCTGGAGCCCATGAGGATGGCAGACCTTACCTGGTACTTGCATGAGTGCTTTGTTTAGCCTTCACCCCCAGCACTTTCCTGGCTCTTGGTGTGGTTACAGTTTCATGACTTTATGTGGGAGGGTTCCTCTTGTCTGGCCTTTTACCCAGCCCTGTGGCAGCTTTGTGAAGAGGAGGAGGAGGAACAAGTTAGCTGTTTGTCTGATCTTCCCACTTGTGACAAACGGCCAAGGAAGTTCCACAGTATCTGTTAGGCACCAGAACTGTTCTCCAGAGCAGAAGGGTGCCTAGTTCCTGTGTGTTTTATCTCCAGAAGTGAAGAATGCATTAAAACCCAGGTTTATTGTTACTGCCCATCTGGTTAATGCTTTCTCTGTAATGTTACCAAATACTTTCTCAGTGCTACAGGAATGCATAGGGGATTGAACCAGTGTTTATTGGTCTGGCATCCTGGTTTGACACTGGCAAATACCAGCTGCGTTTGAGAAGATTACCGTGGAGTAACTAACTTAAATATGACTTGTTAAATCTTTATGTAGGTTAGTTTCTGCCTTGAAATATAAAGTTTGGGCTTCTAATTTTCTTACAGTTCTCCAGTTTACAGATATATTAAAGTTACGCATAGAAATATTTAACCCTTAACTTCAAGGTCTTTTTTTCAGCTGTACAAAACAAGAAAAGTGTGTTTTGTGCTCAGATGAGGATATCAGAACATGCAACAGAATTTACGTTTTGTTTGCGAAAAGCCATGTTTGTAATACAAAAAAGAGGTTTGGGGTGCATCTGTATAAATGCCTCTCAAATTCCTCATTGCATGAAGAACTCTAAAAATAAGAAAAATAAAATAATTAAATAATGCTAGCAAACCTTATTGAAGGTTAGATGGGATATAATAAAATATGTTGTGCATGTGCTAGCAGTGTAGTTAAAATATTATCTGGCACACTGTTCCACTTTCACTACTGTTGCACAAAACTGTCCAAATGTTGCTTAATATACACCCCCCCTTGCCCTTGCACATTGTAAGTGGGTTTTTTTTCCTCTTTTGTTCTGTTATTTTTTCTCTTTTGCTAGTGATTGTGTTTGACAGTGCAGAACTACCAAATTCAATACCCTGAGTGATTTGGCAGGTGAATTGAGTAGTAACGTATAAGACAGATAAAATAATTCACTTGAATATTAAGAAACATCATGGATTTTAGTTTTGGTTTTGCTCGTCTCCTTTGGACTTGCAGTGACTGTAATTATTTCTGGTCAGGTCATGTTTTCAAAATAACCAGTAGCCTGATGTTGATGGGAAGAGAGGAAGCTCAATCTGGTGTGATCTACTTTTCATGCCTTGTTTGCTGGTTATTTCAAGTTTGTGACAGTTTTGAGATATATCAAAGAACTGACTTGCTGTAACAGAAAGGGTTTGTTGGGTTTTGGGTTTTTTTTCCTTGGTTTTTGGAGACTGTTTCCCAACTTTATGAGTTTAAATGCATGCCAGTTAATTTTTAAGAACCTAAAATGTAGCATTTATGTAGGTAAGAAATACTGAGATTTTTAAAACGTGTATGTTACCTATCTGCATTTATACACAGTTGGAGATATTTTGCTTTTTCATTGATACTTGTCTGCATGGAGTTCAGGTTGATATCTCCCAGGTCAGCCCAAGCATATCTTTGGGTGCCTCTGGGTGGATGGTTTTGCCCTTGTTGCCATTTTTTATAATGGGAACATTTACTTACTGGTATTGATTAGAGCACTTGCTGAAGAGCCCTTGGAGTCACTGGTTTGGGAAGACTTGTCTGTGTTAATTCTGCATGATTCCTCTGTTGTTTGTATGTATATTTTATCAATCTTTTAATTTTTTAATGATAACTGACATTCTGAATGTCTAATGTGAATTGCAAAGGCCAGCTAGGTGCCTTGTATGAGAACAAGATGTTGACAGCAAAATCACAATTAAATCTCTTCCTCTAGATTCTTAATGTGAGTTAGGCAACAGTGGTTCCATTTAAAGGGCCATGTGTGTATCTCTCTTCCCAATCTCCCTTTTTACTTTGTCTGTCCCTTGTATTTGGTTGCATTTCCCCAAGGATAACATGGCTTTTGGTGAAGCCCAGAGACACCAAGTAACATGATCTCCTGGTTTTCATTTCATGAAAACAAACATTTTTCTTTTAGTGATAAATGTACTTACCATTGTTTTCATTTATTGCATACTCTTAAAATTTTTGTTAAAATCCTGAACAGTATTTATGGTACTATGCTTTTACAAGTGCAATCATTTTTCTTTAAATGTTATTTATAGAATGCTGCTAATATTTTGAAAGTGCATTAAAAATTAAATATCTTTTCATTAGTTCTAGAATTAATGCCCATGTTCTGGTTCTGAACAAAGTCTCTTAGCAACATGTATGAACATCCAAGTTACTTTGTTAGCACAGCATAAGGGATCATTACTCACCTTTTGCGCTCTACAAAATTTCTTCAGAGATGCTTCTTTCATGGCCCCAAATCTGTAGAAGGATTAGACTTCCTCTTCCTTGCTCTGCTTCACTTAGCTAAAATAGCTCCTCTTCTCAGGCAGGAAACAATGACGTAATCTCACTAGTTCTGAGCTCTTTTATTGGTCATACTTAAAAGTTACTATTTCACATAGATGGGGTGTGTGTGAACTGGTATTTCTATTACCTTTCAACAGTCAAACTTCTGTAATATTTCCAGTGTGGTCAGACTGGGCTGTTGTACTACATATATTTTCAACTTTTAAATGTTTGTGGTATAATGAAAGCATATTTTACTTTACAGTTTCCATAAAAAGGTATCTGCAGAAATACACATCTTGGTTATACATAAGTTTCTAATAAGCACAATGTAAATGTATTTTCAGTAGAGCATAGTCTGGTGGATTTTTTGTGGAAATCCCCATTTTTTTATATTGCCTTGGATAGTAGTCAGTCTGAAAGTGACAGAAAGTCACTGCATTTGAAATGAGAAGTTTGATTCACTTGAATACACAACTTTGTTTATGCCTGTACTTACAACATTTTATTAACACAGCAGCAATATTTCTATTTTTTATTTGCTGTCTAATTTAATAACATGCTTATTTGAGAGCTTTGCTGAAAAATGCTGTATGAAAAGAGGTTTTAGCCTGTGTTAAAATGGAGTAAAATCTCTCAGCTATGTCACTGCAACAGACATCTTAGGTGGGATGGGAATATTCACAAAGGATTATAGGTGGAGAAGACTAACTTCCTGTGTTTCCTCTTTGTCAGCTTGAGAAAAGATCCACCCTTTAGGAAGGCAATTTGGAGAAGGAGCTCATGCCATATTCTCTGTAGAGTGCTTGTTGCTTCAAGTCTCTGGCTGGCAGTCTGTGGGAGGTGGTAGCCGAGAGCTCTGTGTTGAGCAGGGCAGCGATAATGTTTTGGTCTCCACCTGACATGTTGTCAGGAATTTGCCAAGATGTTCACTTGGTGCCAGAAGCAACAAAGTCCAGCAGTTCAGAAATTGCCAGAATCAGGTTTGTTTGTGGGAACATCTTTCTTCACCGACTGTAAAACTAACGTAGGTAGGTGATCCTCACTTAATGCTCAAGATAACTTCTGGGAAAAGAAACCCCTCTCTACTGTAGTAATGTAATTTATCTCAGCTGAATGGGTTTGTATTACCATGTAGGTGTCTGCATAGGTAAGTATGATGGTTAAAGTAATTAGAGGGAGGGACCTGGGTATGATTTTTGGTGTGTAGATTACCTTTAAATATTTAGGGTTTTTTTCTGTTCAGGGGAACTAATATGAAACTTGTTTTTTAATGATCATTCCAAAAGCCTTTTAAATGCAGTGAGTTGCAAATCCTGCCCAGATCACCCTAAGGAAATAGAAATTCATTTAAAAGTGCTTAATATATTAGGACTAAGGAATATCTTAAAAGGACTAACCAGCACTGAAAACTCTTCAGTGGCTTTATCATTAGTATCATGCTTCAGCAGAACAAAGCACTGTTTTCAACTGTTCAGTGAAATTCAGTGCCATATGTATATCTTGTGGAAGAGAAGAACTGGACTTCTGCACTCTCCTGGGCAAGAGTACTTTATTTTGGGAAAAAATACAGAAGTGTGGAGGCCCCTTCCAAGCTGAACTGCTCTGTGAATGCAGTTTATGCATTTATATTTATGCCAAAACAGGCAAGTGGACAGCCAGTGCCTCCCTTAGCAAAAGAGGAAGTACAAAACTGATTCTGGGTTTCATAAGAAGCAGGCAGATGTTGAGTTTGGGATCAGAGAACCTATATGCTGTGAGTTGCCTCTAGGCTTGTCTGCTTGGGGGAGGGTGGAAAGTGTGACCTCTTGTAGCTGTGTCATTTTGTCTGGAGGTTGGCTGATGTTCTGACCCTGCAAGGTAGGTCATGCCTTGTGAGGGCAGCTGGAATCAAATCCTACAGTTTACACAGGTGGCCAGCAGCAGCCCAGTTGAGTTTGCTGGCAGGTTAGCCATCCATCTGGTTTGCTGCAGCATGTCAGTGTGTGTTCTGCTTTCACTCAGGCTTTTCACAGCCTTCCTGGTGGAGAAGAGGCAGCCAAACCTCTCTGCTGCTTGTAGGCTGGCAGGCCTTCCCCCATGCATGGAGAGGTAGTTGTGTTTCGCAGCAGGAAGCTGAAAAGAGGTGTTTGCAGTACCAACAGTTGCATACTCCTTGTCTAGGTGCTCAGCTGGCTGCAGCTGCAGGGTGATAAGCATTTGGAGGTGAACACCCAAGTCAAAAGTTGCACTGCCTGTGGTTTGTGAGAGGCAGTGGGCTGCTCTGTAGTGCCACATTCCCCTGTTACTTTGGTTTCTGCTGTAGGAAGCACCTGGCTCTATTTTTATTTCCTTTGCTGTTTTATCAGCTAGAAATGAGTGCCTTGCATTGGTTTCCCACAGATGGGTGAGTACTTCCTTTGCTCCAGCTTCTACTGAATTAAATGCTCAGTTCCAGGGTCAGGATGCTCAGGGGTCTTCTTTTGCTATTCTGAACTTTGAGCAGTAGACAAGGTAATTTTAGTTGCATTATGTTGTGCTAAAGCTGGTTTTAAGTAGTTAAAAGCTAAGCCAATGTGCTTCCTGTCTGAGGATAGGGCCGAGTGCATGTGGTCTGTTATGGTGTCTTCACTAACTGGCAGTAAGCCTCAGAAGAAATGAGTTTGATCACTTGCAACAACCTCAAAGTGCAGCACTGAAGGGATTTCCTTCATGCTGTTGCTTTTGCAGAATTAATGTACTGCTGGTTCTTTCAGTGGTTTATTCATGGTACAGAAAAGTCTGCTTTTCCTGTTCACTTACTGTGTAATGTAAGCTTTGTCCAGCTGATACAGAGAAGTTCTGCACACAGTGGGACAGAAGGATTACCCTGTGCCTCAGTTTGGTAGGGAGCTGGCTTGAGCTCATGTTCTTCTTCTCCTTTCAAACTTTCCACCATTGGGATCTATTGAAAAGAAAGAACTGAAGCTTCTTGCATGGCTCACTGCACCAGTGATGCAGGAAGCAACTCTCCCATGTCAGTTTGTTAACTTACTGGCTTGCTGTTGTGGGTGAATTCACATGCACTTTGGGGTTACTGTTCTCAACCTTGATGAAAACTGGCCTCATTTTTTTATTCCCATACTGTGTTCACCATAGTGAATACTGAAGAATAAACTACTGGTTAAAAGTTGGCACTGAATGCATAAAGTTATTGCAGTTGTTTCCAGTTTTGCTGTGTGTGTTACTCAGATGCTGCATCATGGCATAGCTGTGCCTCCTCTCCCACTCATGTGTGAGGGGGTATAAATGCAGTGTGCAGCAGAGCTGAAGGAATGGAAAAGGGAGCAGCTTAAGAGAATTGCAGCCTACTTAGCTGTACCTGACATGTCTTATTTACTGTCATAGTTTGCTTTCTCTTCCCTGTTTTGCTAGTACATGGTATGGTTTGGGGAAGGAGATCTTGTTTTTTCCCATAAAAAGAAAAATAAAAATCAACATTCCATGTTTCTCCTGGGTTCATTTCAGTTTTTTCCTACCCCTCCTCCTTTCCCTTCCCCCCCCTGCACCACCTCTTGTACAGCCAGGACACACCCTGTGTCACTAAATAGCCTAAAAATATACAGTGCATCTGGCCTGTAGTTCATCTTTTTATCACTGTCAGTCAGCCTTTGAAAGAAACAATACTTTACAAATTAATTAAAGTGAAAGTTGCATCTCTGAGATGTCTGTGAGAGTGGGGTAGTGGGCTGGAGACTGGTCTTTTACACACCAGCAATCTCAGAGTGTCCATAGTCTAATATTAGCTCATGGCAAATACCAACACAGCTCCGTGCTCGTTGATGACCCCACGTTGCCTTTGACAAATTCCTGTGTTCTGTTTTTTGGGAAGCAGCTTTCCTAATTCAAAAAGTGCACAATTCTCATGACAGGTATTTCAGTTTTTTAAAACTGGCATGAATGCTCAACTTTTTTATTTTCTTTTTTTAAACCTGCATTGTCAGGAACTAGTTAGTTCCAGTTTAGAAGTGTCTAGGAGAGGTTTTTTTCCCAATACTCTTTCCTTACTAAGTATGTCATATATGATGTTTTTACTATTAAACTGCTCTTAAAGGTCTCAGGTGCATAAGAAGTATTGTTCTGAAACTTGATATGCCTCCCAGGAATAGAGTTAGTGTTTCAAAAGAAATGTCTTATTTGGAGCTGCATGTACTCAGATTCCTTTGATGAAGTCAAGTGCAGGAGTAGGGAGAGTTGTTCTGACTCCTCCAGAGTTCAGGAGTTTGGACAAGCTCTGTCAGTAACTAGCCCAAGTATATGTTATCAGAAATTAAACAATTAAAAATTGCTACATAGGCTTTAGCAGACCAGTGAAGGGTTTAATCAAAAGTACCCAAAGTGAAAGTGGGCTGTGTGAATTAGAAAAAGCACGTCTAATTCAAGGGTGCCTTACAGTGTGTCGCCCAGCCCTGGCAGGTAGTGACGGTCTCCTAATGCTGTTCTGTCTGCACCACCTGTCCCTGGCACAGATGAACCAGCAGCAGTATGCTGGGGTTGTGAAGCCTGGGGTGCTGTGATGGAGTTGAGGTGACGTGAGAGGAGCATCAGGATGATAAAGGGGCTGCCATAATCCAGGCTGGGACAAAGCAGCCTGTTGTCTGCTGCAGAGCAGTGAATCTGGTTGGTTAGGAGCTCTGCTGGGCAGGTTTGCTTGCTGTGTAGGCTCAGCATTGCCCTTGGAGGGAAATGAAAGAGCTGCTGAGTGTGAGTGTGCTCAGAGCACCAGGACAAGGGCAGCTTGTGCTCTGAACTGGCTATGGTGGACAGCAGAGCTGGCTGCAAGCAGGTGATTTCAGAGTCACTGTCTTTTAGGTACAGAGCTAGGTCCAGTCAGAGGACTCTGTATTTTCCAGCTAATTGTTCACTACAAAAATTATATCTATTTCACACACACACACACATATTAAAGAGAAGGGGCCGAAAATCCTGAGCCTTGTCATGACAAGAGGCCTAGGAAAGTAAGTCAGGGCATAAATCTGAAGTTCAATAATTTAAGCAGCTATTTTCCTTATGTAGAGATTGTGTTGGTAAGAGTGGTTTTAAGATAGGATAGAGCAGTGAAATTGAACTGAGATTTGTGTGTTCCATATTCTCTGCCACTTTCATCCTTTGCCTCCAAATCATACTGCCTGTCAATGCTTTTTTATTTTAGTCTTAGAACATCTGGGACATTGCCTTTATTTGCTTGTAACTGAGCCATGTGCTGTCTGATGATTGAGGCCACCAGATTCATATCACTTACAAATAGCAGAAATGAGAGGGAGTGCAAACCTTGTTTTGAACAAGGAACAGTGAGAGAAGAAAGGGCAGTAAAGGTGGCAGGAGGCTGGACATCTCTGTATTCCTTCTTCTTTCAAATTTGGCAGCATATGGAGGTAACCATAAGAACTGTGAATAGCAGTTCTGGCTGGCTCTGAACCAGCAGCCCATGGTTCACAGCATTCGTTACTGTCTACATGATGTAGTTTATTTCCAAGGTAATGGGGCCTAACCTGTCACAGTTATTAAATGAGTGATTGACACAGTGTCTTGTAGCAGTGATCCTGGATCTGGCTTCTCTTTAACTGCCTGACAGTTCCTGGCCCAGTGCTTGTTCTGTCTGGTGCTAAGATTTCTGACTCTGGAAAATGGGGTTTAGCCTCAAATATAAAACATTTGCGTGAAATGGTTTTGATTTGACCTCTGCTGTGGTGAGGACTAATTACTGCATCAATGCTGCCATCTGCGGATCTTTAGCAAGCATAGCAACTCATCTTTGGAATGACAGAAATGACCGATGGATTAATTCTTTTATACACCTGCCCTACTTAGCCAGCTTTTCAGGAAAAGTGATTATAAAGAATGAAAACCACTTTGTCTCTCCTATGAAAGGGACATACCATGTGACGTGGAAGCTGTGATTGTTCCCATAGCTGTGGAACTTCAAATTCTGTTATTGCACAGTTACATTTTATACAGGTCTCCCCTTTGCATTTCTGTTTAATTAATTCTGTACATTAAGACACAGTAGTGTGAGAATGAGTTGTAAGCAAAGACTTTCTTACTGTGCATAGTCTGAGTTTACCCTGAAAAAGTGAAGAATTAGAAGACACCTAGTGGAGGAAGAGAAGAAAGACTGGAAACATTTGCCATTCTTCCTTTGGCTTTGTTATATAGCACAAGAATATAAACTAATAATAGAAATTGAGCAACTCTGTGTTTTTAAGCTATCTCTTTCTGATTTTGTTGTTGTATTTGTCTGATGTCTTTATTAAAATAAGACACAATAGCAACGACTTTCTTTGCACAGCATTCCATTTTTCAGATGGAGAGTTCAGAAAATTTTATGATTAAATTATTTCTTGAGAATAAGCAATGCCTTCTTTCCTATGTGGGAATAGGGGCCTCTTTTTTACCTTAGCAGTTGACCCTTGAAGGTTATTTTCAGTCCACGTGGGCATGATCAAGCTTTCTTTTTGTCTTTACTGGCAGCTTGGGGGTTTTTTCCCCTCTCTTCTCTTCCTCTTTCCGGAGTTAGCA
Source organism: Geospiza fortis (assembly GCF_000277835.1). Classification (NCBI taxonomy): domain Eukaryota; kingdom Metazoa; phylum Chordata; class Aves; order Passeriformes; family Thraupidae; genus Geospiza; species Geospiza fortis. Next base: position 2,449,168 of record NW_005054363.1, read on the forward strand.
ACACCTTGTTTGTTCGTCATGTTCAGCCGTAGTAAAGAAAGACAGGGATGTGGAAGTCCCTTTGGAATTTAAAAGGAAATCCTGCAGCTAATTGTAGATGTCTGTGCCAAACAATTCTGCACAAGTTATCATTTCAGCTATTGTTTGCAAATTGGCTCACTGCAGTGCCCTCTGTCATTTGATCTGAAGGGAAACAAGCTTAAAGGAGTCATTGCATCCTAGAAACATCAGTTGTCTTCTGTCTAGTTCTGCTACAAGCATACTTTGCTACATTTTGTTTCAAGGATCTGGTATCCTTCCTTTCATGTAAATGATGTTGTCCTCCACCACAGAATGAACTGCTTCCATTCCAGTGATGTTCTTTGAATCTCTTCCCTCTCCCTGTATTTGTAGGGCAGTTAGTTATTTGATTGCAGTGGAGGAAGAAGGAAGAAAAATGAATGACTAATTCTTCAGAGGGGTTGAAGACGTCCTTAGTGTGAGGAGATACTCTGCCTGCTGTAGCCTTCTGCAAAATAGAGTGTGGTGCTAGGATTGCTCTCCTAGGACAGGTGAGGAGGGTAATGAAGTAACTTCACAAAGGAGGTCTTGCAGTGACTGATGCTTTAAAGAAACTCCTCTTGATTTACCAAAGTAATGAACAGAAGTTGATTCAGTAAGTTCAGTGGATCTAAGAAGGTACAGTTGTATGACTGAGACTTTAAAAAACAAATGCACATGAAACAGAAGATATGTGTACAGTTAGTAAAAAAAGTATTGCAGTTGTTTCTCTAAAGAATTTAGAAATAAAAATGTCTCTTTTTTGGAGTTAAATGACCGTGAAGACTTTTGGTATTAGTAACAAGATCTTTTAAAATTTCCTCTTTGTTTTATTTTATGCTTACTGCATACTCTCCTTTTGTTTAGTCATCACTTTGCTTCAAATACCTTGGTCTGTAGTTGAGAAAAAGGGTTATATGGTGGTCTTAATGGGGAAGTTTGTTTTGCAAAGAAATCACTTCTCTGCTACAGCTTTTCTATTTTGTTTCTGTTTTATCATGAACAAGCTAAAGAGTTTCCTGCCAGCAACTTGTGCCTTACGGTACTTACTCATTGGAAAAGTCGAACTACAGCCATGAATCACAAGGAGGTGTGAATGGTCTCTTGACCAGAAAGCCCTTAAATGGTGGAAAGCATTTTAATGTTCAAGTATTGTGAAGTAAGACAAACTGTGTGAATAAGATAAACATTAAAACCTCCCTTTACTAGTCTTCAGCCTTTGAAGATTGTTATGAGGTCTGTTACAATATCCTCATCATAATGTGGTTAGAAGAAATTTGATATTTTCACCAAGAGTACAAAAGTAGTTAAATAAATGGCTCAGCTAAAAAATAGCACAACATTTACCAGTAATATTTACTGTAGAAGAGGACTGAGGAGTAGCCAATAACTTAATTGTTCTACAGAATTATGCTTAAAATATTGAACAGGGAATATATGAGTCACATTCTGTATTTAGCTTCAACTCATTGTCTCTACCATGAAAATAGGTCATGGTAAATGAGGCAAAAATAGTTTGTGTGCTTTGCCACATAGGTCAACATTAATTGCTCCACTTTGGCTCCACTCTGCCCAAGCATTGTACTAAATACAGATCCTGATAACATCATTTAATGCTTGTATCAGATGGGAGCTGGGACTGAAGACCCTCTTCATCCCATCACATACTCAGGTGTGGACTGGGTGATCTGGGCCATTTGTGGGATCAGTAGGGTAGAGAGAAGCAGGGTTTCTGTGCTGAAATGTTGGAGCTCATAGTGCAGCGAAGGATCAGCTATCAGGAGATGGTAGGAAAGGCTACAGCTCTCATTCATGTGTGGTGCCCACCTCTCCCTCCCTAGTACAGGCAGTTGTCATGTAGCCAGACATGTCCATGCAAAGGATTCTGTGAGACTGATGCTACCCAGGGGGTTCTCTGCACTTCCTTTACTCCAGGAAATATTAAACAGGCGAAGTTATGGGAGCTGTGAGTTCAGGTACCATCTGCATGTTTTGAAAATATTTCTCAGGTGAAGTAAGAACAGCTGTGAATCTAATAATGTTGAAAAGCAAGCCAATGAAATCATAACCCTTGAAATTCAGGTGTGTAAGATGCCAGGGTCTTGGATCACTACTTATCAAATATGTTTTCTCTAAGGCAAGAAGTTTCCAGAATAAAAGTATATGTATTAGAGTTAAAAGCTATCTCCATTACAAGTTGGATCATTCCCAGTATAAGGTTCTACTTTTGAGGTTATATGTGTCTGAAGGGCCTTTGAAGTAGGTGCTTATCTTAAATGAGGTTGCCTGCTCTTCTTGATTCAGTAGAGTGCCTCACAAGTGGCATTTTACCAGAATAAATGTCAAGATCCTTAAGATCTGCTAGACAGCTCTCTTTAGATTCAGAAAGATTATAAAAGGCTTGGCTGTCCCCCATAGAAGCATGAGTTTGCTTCCAGGCTATCCCTGTCCAGGCCTGGAGGGCAGGCACTTCACTCAGGCTGGGGTGTGCAGCCTCACGTCCTTCTGGATGTGAGTGCCTTTGTGAGCCCCTTGGCACTGTGTCCATAGGTGATGCTTTGCTCCTTGCTTGCCTTGCACACGGGCACAGTTTGAGAGAGAGAGTGCACAGTGGTGGTAAAGCAGTGCCCATGGGATTATAGCCTGTTGTCATCGTTACCAGGTATGTAGTCACAGATTTCCATGGCCTAAATCAGGAACCTCCTGTGACATCTTTCGAGAAACAGAGACCTTGTGTCTTTAGTTTGCCTATCTGTATATCAGCTAGGCAGCAGCTTTGGGCTGGGGGGTTCCTTCATCCATCCAGGTACAGCTTAAAGCTGACAGTGCCACGGTGCATTATGCAGGCATGAAGGGTGACACATCACTCTCCTGCTTTGGTTAGGGATACTGATCATTTGGTGGAACTGACTTTATGTACTGACAAATTATTGAGAGGGACTTTGAGTGCTTCACTTGGCTGTGTCCTGAGCAGGAAATCTGAGATGGTTTCTCAGAGCTGTTTTGAAAATGTTCCTCTGTTCTGGAACCAGTCAGATATGTGGACACCTGTTGTATTGCTCTAAATAGTTATTTAGTTGTTTTGCGTTGGGTTCTGTATTATTGCACAGAATAGTATGTTTGTGTCCTCATGGGATTCCCTTTTATATCACATGGTCTTTCCCTCCCCCAGAAACACTGGTGGTGATGGTTTGTCCCAGGTTTACTCCTCCCCTCACCCCTCCTCGCTTGTATCCCATTGGCTGTGGTACTCTTCCTCCGCCCCCCTTTCCCCTGGGTTTAAAAGTCTCCCGCCGTGAGGCATCTCTCTCTTTTCTTCACCTGGGGGGTCGCCTGGATGATCTGGTGTCTCCTATCAAGGAAATAAAATTAGGACTTTGTCCCCACGTGGAGAAGAGCGCTTCTCATCTTTTGCCTTTTGTCCTGTGTAAGATCGAGGGCTGGGGTCCATAGCTGGCCGGATTGGACCCGAACAGCACACCCGGCATGAATTCTTACAGACACCTTTTCCAGTTTTCTGACAATACAGAGAGATTGGTCAGGATGTAGATGAGTTAGCTGTGATGACAGCATTCCATCTGAGAGGGAGCTTTTGTTCAGACTATCTCAACTAGCAATGCAGTCACACCACATCTACTTCTTTGCTTTTTGTAAACTTTTTCTGGCCTGCAGATAGCTTTTGGGCTTCCTAAAGCATGTCCACTAAATCCTTAAGTGAGAAACAGTCAAGAAGAAGCACTCACTCCTTTGTAGTTCATAAATGAGCTGATTTCCCATCAGTATGAGACAAAATACATGTCTCAGTTTTAAAACTTTTGTTCAGTTGTTTTAGCTTTTTATTTCTGTGTCTTGTACACTTAATAAAATCAGTTCCATAAAGGGATACTCAGCATTAATCTCTGTGTTTTTCTGTGGAGAGCTTTTCTATTTCTTGTCACCAGGGGTTTTAGCAAGGGCTTGATGAGAGGTGGTTTTGTTTGTTTTGCCTTCACTTAATGATCCTTTTTCTTAGTGAGGTGTTTGTTTGATGCAGTTTTTCCTCACACCACAGCTCTTTGAGCCTGTGGTCACCAGCTTTTTGCACCTTTTGATTGTGTTTTGGTCATTGTGTGCTCTGCCACAAGTTTGAAAGAAGATTGAAGCCTGTGTGGCTGAAACAGTTGAACATCCTGTGCTTTTCCTCTTTTCTTTTTTAAGATTTCCTCAGAATTCATCCCACATTCCTGTATCACTTGTCAGAAAATCAACCTGCTGGTGTTTCATTTAAACTCTGCTTTTTTTTAGAACTGGAGCACTTCTTTACCTCCTGGACATCAAGTACTTCATTCTTTTTATATTTTTAAAGTTTGTTCAGGAGTTTTTTCTTGCTTCTTCAGTGCAATAACTGTCTCTGTGCAGACTGTCACAGTAAATAGCAGCCTGTGAGGTGACAGGGGAGCTTGGGGCAGACACAAGGCTGGGGCTGCACAGTGGGATGACTACGTTCCTTCTTCAAGTAACTTTTTCTTGGGCTGTGGTTAAAAGAAGTGAGCGTTTGCAGTAATCCCAGTGAATACTCCTGCAAATATTCATTCGAAGGAGAAAAATAACTTCTTGCTTATAACTGGAGACAGGGGCGTACTGTTTGTCTGCATATCTCTATCTTCAGATCTACTTCTGAACTCCTTCTGTGTGTCAGAAGTTTGAGGTAAGCAAATGGAAACATTAGGGTATGTTTCACTCCTTTCACACTATGTTTAACCAACAAGGGGAGTGGACAGTCAGGAGTCCACCTTTCCACCTTTCTGGCATTAAGCTGAAATGTCTTTGTCCTTAATTGCTTAAGTAATGCACTTCTAGGTTGTCACTGATTAATCCCATCCAAAAAAAAAAAAAGTCTTGTGCCAAAAATGTATAGCAGGGACTCATTTAAAGTAATTTCTGCTTAATATAGGACTGATTGTGAAAAGAGCTGAAAAAATAAGGGGACAGGATCAGAAAATGTGAGCAAACATACTTAGACTCTTGAGGGAAATAGGAAGATCTTAACATATGGGGCAGAAGAGACAGAGCAATGGTAGACAAAAAATACCCATATTGAATGCAAAGTGACACTTGGTCAGTGTAAGGGAGTCTGAGGCGCCTGGACTGAGGGCTCTGATTTGCATTCAACTGATGGAAAGAGTGGAACTCATTCAAACCATAACCATGGTTCCCAGCCATGTTCTCCACTCCTCTGCCAGTGTCTTGTACAGGAGGCAGCAAGAACAAGCACTCATGGCTTGGTTTCACCTGCTGAAGGTGCAGTTTTGTAGCAGGGCTGAGCTGGTTGAAGTGTGAGCTGCTGCTTACAGAGCAACCAGTTGGCTCTCACCTGTACTTTCCTATCTGCATCTTGCGGCACAAGTCATCTGACTTCTTACAGGCAGTGGTTATCAGGAGATAACGTTTGAAAATAAAACATATATATGCTTATGTTTTGTCATTTGGGATCATTTCCCACCAGCTTAAATTTTTAAACCTGCTCACTTCTGGGGTGGATGCATACAAACACCAGAGCAAGGAAAATGATGGAAACATGTAGCTGGGAGATGGAACAGGACTTTCTTTTTCCATTGCTCTGTACCAGAAGGTTCACAGTTGATTACATCAGTCCAGCCTCGGGTGCCTGATGTTAAGGCACTCATTGCTGCAGAGTTAGTAACCCCTGACAGAGGATGAGGGTAGATGAGGCAGAAGATCATAACCTCTGACCTGGGGTTCTCTGTGGTGTATCACAAACCCTGATTTTAGTAATTGCAAGAGGAGTCATTATAATCCAGAAGTTCTGCCCTATACAAAGTTATGCCATGTAAAAACAAATGCATAATCAGGTGTTTTTTAAGTGGTATCAAGATTTGTTGAGGATTTTGAGGATGATCTTGAAATGTGGCAATGCTCCATTTTCACATCAATTAAGATACTTACATCTGCCTTGCAGTTGGGATGTGAAGTCTATCTGCTATTGCACCTCTCGGATAGGCACACTCATGTTCAGTAACAGTATTTGGAGGATGAAAGCAGTGGGAGGTAATTTGGCAAAAAGTAAAAAAAAAAAATTACCAATGATTGAATATGTGTGGAAACAAGATGAAACATCTTTGAAAGGCTTCCCTGAAATGAGCTGTGCTTTTAAAATTCAGAGTATTGAGTGGCATTTGTCATTGCAGGCACTCATCACTTTCACACTTACGGTTTAGTTGCTTTTGTTAGGTGGAAAGTACCAAGCATGGTTAGAGACCTGAGAACTATACTTATTCCAATTGTAGACTGGTCTGCTCTGCAACAGGATTAATCTCCGTGGTCAGTAGTCTGTAAGCAGCTTATGGAGGTAAACATTACATGTTTCTCTGCCAACCTGGATAAATAATGCCAGCTGTCTAAACTCTTTTTGAAGATAAATGAGCTGTAATTGGATTTCTGCACTGGATAATTTTAAACAAGAGCTATCAGAAGCAGTAGTTGTTATGAAGAAACTCCACTGTAGGCATATTGTGATGAGATATTGCATGTCTCTGAGTGATTTAGTATTTGTCTGTTAAAATCAGGGTAGCAGATTAGAAAGAAATGTGCTTTGGTGAGGCAGTTTCAATTTTTTCTTTGTTATGTGTGAATAAACAGAAATGGTAGGGAAGTTTGGTTTGAGTTGGCTGCTACTGAGAGTTGCACAATGTCCCAACATTGTGAACTTACTAAAAAGAAAAATTAAAAGAAGGGAAAAGATAAATTGCTATCTTTGTATTTCAGCAAAACTTGAAAAAAATAAAAGCAGACTTTGTTTTTTTTTCTGTAATAATATACTTAAAAGAAAAACCTGACATTTTAGTCAGAAATTGTTTCTCCATACAGCAGTTTTTGTAAGAGGGAGGTAGATATTAAGAGTGGAAAACATTAATTTGAAGAGAATTTTAACCACTCTGCTGGCAGTCTTTGCTTATTGAAAAGCATTAAAAGCTTAAAACTGAAACCAAGTGGGGAGAGCAATTTGTGATGTTGCCCACAGTATTTAATTTGCCTGGTGTTGTTATCAAAGACCAGCAAGTGGGGTTTTTTGGGAACTACAGATAAGAGTTCTCAAATAGTAAAATCTAAATTTTTATATTTAGGGAGTTTTTTGTTTCATTAGTTTGTTTTGAACAAAAAAACCACAAGTTTATTTAGCTTCTGATGTGTTTGTGAATTTTTTTACACCAACATTTAAGCTCTTACATATGAAGCATGGAAATCACTAAAAATTTTAGCCATTTTTCCCAAGTTCATGTAGCCTTAATTAGTGGTTTCATTTTTGTGTGTTTTTTACCATCCCTAGACCATAAATGTGGGAATTTTTTCAAATTCATATTATAATTCCTTGTTTTCTTACAACCACTGCTTGATTACAGTTTTTCTCAGAGAGAGCCCTGCTTGAGTCTCTCACAGATTTTAAGATCACTCACTGTTTGCTTTTCCATTACTAGTAATTTGCTTATATTTTTATTCCTTTTTTATTCTCACAAAGCCTTATCATTGCTTTGTTTTTTCATTTTGCTCATAACAAAAATTAAGTTATTAAATTTTTTTAACTCAGTGGTTTTGGTCTTTTTGATTTGATAGAATACTTCTTGGAGAAAAAGAATTACAACTCATCCCTTGTCCTTCTGGTATTTGCAGTTGGAAAGGTGATAAATAAAAGGAGGTCTTTTGCACCAAGGAGAGGACTGGATCCCTGTGAGAAAGGCACAAACACTTGCAAGGCAGATAACTGTTCATTAATAGCCTAGAAAAGCCAATAGCAAGTTATGAAATCCTTTATCTTTTCCAATGCTGATAACAAGAAGATGTTACAGCACTGGCTGGAGCTCAGGTCAGGGGCAGCACATGGTGCAGATCCCATCTGTGGTGAGGTTCTCCAGCTCTGACATCGCTTGTATTCCTTCAGGGTCTTCTCACAGCACAGATTGATCAGTCACTGGCAGAACCCAGCAGGGAGTAAGGACTTGGCTTTCAAGACTCCCTTGAGCAGTATACACTCTTATCATTAATAAAGCTGCAGTCACAAAACTGTTGCAGATAATAATTCGTATGAACGAGACATTACATTATACACATATACTTAAGTGTGCATTGACTACACACTGGGTAATTATGTGTTGACTGTGCATATAGTGATTAATTATAATATTGATTACATGTGCCTTGATTAAGTAGTGATCATGTAGTATGTGTGATCCAGAGGCCTGCACCTCAACTAGTAGTTATGTGGGTCACTGCCTCTTCACAAAATAGCTGTCCACTGCTGTCTGCTACTGTAGGTAAATCATCATTTATAAGGTTATTTCTGCAACTGCCAACATTTTGGTTCAAAACAGAGCTGTATGTTTTCTCATCAATTGAAGAAGTATTGCTGTTCTAAGCAAAGGTCACTTAACTAAAATAAAATTTTCTTTATAGTTCTGAGGTGCTCTGCAATTCTTGGTGTATCTTGCTGGTACACCCTGCCATTCTTCCCAGGCCAGTGCTGTCAGCATCCTGTGTATGGAGGAATCCTGCTGTGAGCAGTTGTGTTGTATCATCAGGTGAAATGCAGTGTAAGTCATGGTTCTTAGTTGCTTAGACCTTTTTCTGATACGTTCACAAAGTTGAGTAACACTGTTAAAAGAGAGTAGCAAAACCTTTTTCTACTTGTGGTTCTGTGGCCAGTGAGGCACACTTGTTTCCTGTTTTTGTTTGCGACTAGAAAGTGGCGCTTCTTGAAAGAGCATTAGAACCAGACTTCTGAGAATTTTTTCCCTTTTTTTTTTTCATGTTGTGAAGACCTTATCTGGACCGTATGAAAATGAGACTTCATCTGTAGTTAAAATACATTATGGTACTAACTCTTTATTGATGTCTGTTCCAAAAATTATTTTTGTGGGTATTTAAAAATTACAAATCCA
>NW_005054363.1:2458155-2506292 GCF_000277835.1 Geospiza fortis
AGGAATTTGCAAGCTGCGGCACAAGAAGTGCTGCAAGGGGATTGTGATGGCAGTTGTGCTTGACTGCTTGAATAGATATGCTGAGCTGCGCAGCTAGGTGGTCCCACACCACCAGCAGCCACACTATTAGGAAGGCAGGGCTGTAGCCAGAGGAATTAATTTTTCCAAGTTCAGCTTCCTCATGCAATGGAGGACATGTAGAGAGACCTTTTGTGGAGGCAGTAAAACCAATTCAGACAAGAGGAGGCATTTCCCTGATCTTGGGCTCTCCATCTGCAGCGGCCCTCAGCTGGTTGCTCTCAGCCACGAGCTTGGCCTCTGGGTTTGCCAGCTGTGGGCAGTTCTCCCTGTGCTCTTGGGTATAGGGATGCCAAGAGCCTGGAATGTGGGTGCTGGCTGAGCAGCTGAAATGGTGCAGGAGAGCAGCAATGAGGGGCAGAGGTGCCCTGGCTGTACCTGGAGTTGTGAGCTGCTTGTCTTGCAGTCACCCCTGGTATTTGTGGTCATTACTTTTGGTGCTGGCATCTGAGCATGTTAGTTGTAGAGCTTCTGTTCTAGCTTTTGGCTTAAAAGGAGTTAAAGTCTAAAACACCTTTGCATAATGATATTAATACAACGTAATTTATTATGTCAGTAATTTCAGATGACTTGATTATCCTGGTAGCTGCTCCTTGCACATTTAAAATAGTTGGGTTGCCCCCATCTGAGTGAATGAAGTAAGGTTCTGGTGGGCGTTCAGGTTGATTCAAATACACTGGCATTGAGAATACACTGCATTGATTTTATTTGAAAGACAAAAATAAAGAATTGACCCAGAGTTGCTTTATAGTCTGATAACTTGTGAGGAGCCTTCAGTTGTCCCTGTTTGTCAAAAATGCCTCACACATGCAGCTGGCTGGGGAGATTGATCTCTCCCTGTCCCACTGGGGACAATGATCTGTCATTGTTACTTCTAGACAGAGTTGTTGTAACTGTCCATACTTCAGAGTTGTGATACTAAGATATCTAGTACTATAGTCCCTTGGTATCAGTAGCTGGCAATAAAACTTTATCTGGCTACTCTTGGCTGGTGAGTTGAGAATAATCAGTCTTCAGCATCTCTATATTTAAAGTAGGCTGCCTTGGAGTTAAACTAACCACAACTTCCCTTGAAAGTTACATGATACAGGAAGGATGAAACTGCTAAGCTTAGCTGATTAGAGGGAGGAACACAGCTCTCCTTTTGCATGGTACAAGACAATGAATACTTTTCTGGAGGGGATAGGATAACCACAATGTTGCTGCCTTCCAACAGGTGCAAAACTTTCTTTTTTTAGTTTAGCCCTTTGCACAACATCTGTCACAACTGAGGAAAACAAAAGAGGAAGAAGAGAAATTCATACTTTTTCAGTGAAGAAAAATGAATGCAGTCTTATGAAAATAAATCTGTGCCATGTCTTGACCTTTCTTTTATTTTAGGAGGTTGCTAATGACAGCATTTTGATAAGGGCATAAGTAGAGGACAAGACCAGAAGATTTTAAAGTTATGTAATTTGCTAGTTTTACTGCAAGGCCATTGAGTTTCATGTTGCTATCCTGTCTAACTTGGACTAATTTGCTGGTCATAACAGAGGCAAGTTGAAAGGAGCCACTGGGGATTATGTTGCCTAGCCCTGGAAGTACCAATTTCAGCATGGCTGTGTCAAATCAGGTTTGGAGAGTCTCTAAGGACAGATATTTCAAAGGCTTTCTGTGGAACCTTTCCTAATGTCTGACTAACCTCATGATGAAAAAATGCCTCCTAATGTTTAATTGGTCCTTGATGCAACTTTTGCCTGTTAGTGGGTATTGCCATCTTTTCTGTATCCCTCCCTGTGATGATGTTCGCAGGGGTCCCATGAAGAGGGAAGAGACGAGAATGTTGACTCCAGGTTTCAGCAGGCTAATTTATTATTTTATGATATATATATTATTAAAACTATACTAAAAGAATAGAAGAATGTATTTCATCAGAAGGCTTGCAAGCAAAGGAAGAAGAATGGAATGATAACAAAAGCTCCTGACTCTCAGAGAGTCTGAGCCAGCTGACTGTGATTGGCCATTAATTAGAAACAACCAACGTAGACCAATCAAAGATCCACCTGTTGCATTCCACAGCAGCAGATAAGAATTGTTTACATTTTGTTTCTCAGGCCTCTCAGCTTCTCAGGAGAAAAAATCCTAAGGAAAGGATTTTTCATAAAACATGTCTGTGACACCTCCCCATTAGGCAGTTGCAGATAGCAGTAACATCTCTCAGTGTGAGCCATCTCAGTGCCGTCTGCCTTTCCTCCAGTAACATGTGCTGCAAGCTCCTTCCACATTTTTTGGTGGCAGTCTGCTGTGCTTGTTCCAGTATGCCAGATATCTTTCTTCTACTGGGAAACCCAAGACTTAGTACAGAATTCCAGGCGTGATCTCACAAGTACCAAATGGAGGGGAAAGAATTCTTTTTAAACACAGTCCCATATATGTTTGGCTATGAGGTCACACTATTAGTTCCTCTTTAACCTGTCTACCAGGAGCCCAGAATTTTTTGCCATTCTGCTTTCTAGCCAGGTCATGCCCAGCCTCCACTGTGTGTGGGGTTATTCTAGCTCAGTTCTGCATTTGGTTTGCTGAACTTCATGAGGCTCATGTGAGTCCATTTTTCCAATCCACCAAGGTCCAGGTCTTCCTTATTTAGTATCTTGGAGCAAGGTTATCCAAATTTGTCAGTCATGTGGCAAGATCCTAGTTTAGAGAATCTTTATGCTAATATGGTAGGAAAAGTAGATCAGTATGCTGTTGATCTCGTGTGTACAGAGATACCCTGTTCTCTTCTGCCACACAGCCCAAACACAGCTGGATCCTCATTCTTTATTTATACTTGCCTTCTTTCCTTCTTTTAGAGTTTGAATGAAGTGGTGAACAGCTTTTATCTGACTGTTCACAGGAGAAGAGACAAGATAACTTGAAGGAAGGGGATTTGATGCAGGTCTGTAAAATCACAAGTACTGTGGACAGGGTAAATAGGGAATTACTGTGTTCATTTGTTGCTGGCACAAGAAACAAGGGACTTCAGATGAAACTAGCAGGTGTCACAAGTGAACAAAAATGGCTCCAGACACCATGGGTAGTTATTCTGTGCAGCTTCTTGCTGCAAAACACTGCAGTTGCAGATATTTTATTTGAGTTCAAAAAGGGACCAGACAGGCTGATGGAAGAAAACATTGATTGAGGGCTGTCATGTACAAAGATGAGACATCTGCCTCAGGAAGTCCAAAGTTAGACATTGCAGGAAGCCAAGGGAGTATTCTGAGGGGAAAAAATTGAGGAAATATATCTTAGCATTTACTACACAAACAGTAATGCCCATTTTTCTTCAGAGAAGGGTTGCAGCTTGGCAGAGTTTTTGTATTTATTTTGTGCCACTGTCTTAGTCTGCAGGCTGCAGATTAGCCAAGACTGTATTAGGAAATATTGCACTCAGATGAATTTGTTGTTTTTAAAGTAATTCATGTGTCTGTTGAAACACTAGCTCACTATTGAGCCAGCACAGTGGGAGACTGCTGAATACAAACCGTAGTTTATCTCCAGTTGTTCCCCTGCTCTGTACCACAGACGTGGTGATAGAAGAGAACAGAGTATGTCACTGCTTTTCAGTTCCTCCAGAAGTGGTCATATAAGGCAAAACTTTTCTTCTCTTTCTCTTCAGCTGCATGCTATTTATTTTTCCTATGTTGCAGGCTGTCTCATTGGTTTATTGGAGTCTTTTCATTCCTTACTTATATAAAAGCTTTTAAATTTCAGAACAAAATTTCCTTAAATGGAAATGGAATATCTATTTAAAAAAGCTCAAAACCTTCCTTTTTTTCTTTACACTAATGAGTTTGCTGAATTAAGAGAAGTCACTAACCACTTTCAAGAATTGTGTTATTTGTGGTAGCATGTTTACAACTTCAGACAGTTGCTGTCACTGTCTTTTGCTAGATGACCATGCTGCTCACAGTTTCCTCGTCCATATCACTTCCAGAACCACAGGCCACACCGACAGCAATCCCCTGGGAAATACCTGTCATCTTCTGCTGGGACTGTAAGCCACAGAAGACTGCCTTCTTTATCTCCACAGTTTCAGTTAGTCTTCAATACCTTAGAGACTAAGGTAGCTGAGGGTACTTGCACTATTACTGTTTAGTTTTGTGTTCTCAGTGAAAGAAAAGATGAAGGTACTAGATGCTCTTCTGCTGGAAGTGTGCATGTTTTGGGATTTTTCACATGGTGCACCTTTGCTTGATCATGTGTTTAACAGTAGATATCTATCCAGCTTTCTTTTCTGGACTTAGACAGAGACAGCCAAAATGTACCAATTGGCCACCATCATAATTTTTGCTTCTTATATGCTCTGTCACATTCCCTACCAGGTAGGTTTTGAGAGGGATGTCAGCAGTGGACATGCAGTGTTAGTACTAGAGCTGGGACTCCACATAGTTGGAGTCCTCTTAGCAACTGCCTGGCCTGACACTCCAAAGTTTAGAGACAAAAGAGATTCTGTTGTTTTTTCAAGAACATGTACTTCAAGATCCTGACTAGACTTCACCCTCCAAATAGAGACCCAGTTTTTCTGAAACACTCCAGTCAGATCCTCACAATGAGCATGCCATTTGAACCTGTTGCTACTTGTCAGTTGCTTTATTTGTATGTGAAAAACATGAAAGAGTCCCAGGTCTATGTGACCATTTACCAGCCTTTCACACAGAAAGGAACAATGCTTAGAATGTATGAAAAGCTTCCCCTTAAGAAAAAGCTTATTTTTTCTTGCAAAGCTCACACTACTTCAAGCCACAAGTTATATAAGGGCATCATGGAGGAAACCAGTTGAGAACAGCTGTAACTTTTTACTCACTGTTCTCCTTTGGTCCCATGCATCAGGTTGTTACCATCTCTCTGGTGATGGCTGCCAGCCCCATGCCGCAGCTGGTACAAGGAGCAGGACAGATGTTCTGTAAATGTTTTGCTTCAGTGCAGTGTCCCAACCAAGTGAATCCCTCACTGCTGCTTTTGGCAGATGACAGAAAAGGGTCTCCTCATTGACATAAGTGTGCTTGAGCTGTGAGTGCAGCTTGACAAGGAGTGAGGAGGAGCAGTGGCATCAGCTGCCACAGATATGAATTGTTATTGTCCATCTGTATGTCAGTGCTTGCAGGACTTTTGTCAGGAAACTGAGCTTATCTTAGCTTTTAAAAGTTTCTATTTTATTGGTTTCTTCTTCATTTGAGAAACATTTAAATAATGAGAAAAAAGTAGCTTTTTTCAAACCTATATCGAACTGGACTCAGGGTAGAGCAGTATTTTGATGTAGCGTTAGCTGTTTGGGAATGCTGGTGTGATTTAGAAACAAAATCCAATCTTGAACATGACAGAATTGCTAATACAAGAAGATGGGGTAGAGAAAGATGTTCAGTAGAAATCTTCACCTAGAAAAGTGTAGTTACCTGCTGTATGTGGTGTTTTAATACATACTTAAGTTACATTTTACAGGCAAATGTAAAAAAGGCTTCTTGTCATTAAGATTTTATAATCACAGTTAGATGAAATGCATGAAATGCACAGTTAATGAATGCTAAAAACTCAAAAAAGCCTAGACATTAGTAGAATAAAATAAGCTTGTGCTAGTGAGATGTTAACAATACATATATTTTATTTCTACCACTTCTAGGTATTCATGAGTGGTCCATGATTTTATCTGGTTACCATTTGCTTAATTCAATAGGAACACATTCTTAAATAATGTTTTAAAATACTTTATTAAAAAAGCTGACAAGAACAGAACCGCTAGAATATACAGAATTAAGTAGAACTTCTCCTGATAAAAGTTATTCTTCTTACACTGCTTTTCTGAAGCTGCATAGTGTCTTTTATAATTAGGAAAGAGAGAATTAGTATTTTAGAATTAGAAACTCAATTTTGGCAGTCCAAGTGGTATGAAATATAGGAGAGGTTTGTGGTTTCTTTGCCATAAAAAATAATTTTAATTTCATGTTTCTGTACTGCTTGTCAGGTACGACCCTTCCATGTTTGCAGATAGGCAGAGGTCAGCATGTGAGGAAGGAAGGAATTGCAAAGATGACAAATGTAATATGTTTGTTTGACTTCCAATACAACCTCGGCGTCAGAAAGATACAGCTGAAATAAATAAAATTTGTTCTAACATGTGGCATAGCCTTTACTGATGATTATCAGGCACTCTTTAGTTTTCCCTCACAACCTCCTGGTTGAGTTACCAAGTTGTGTTGTCCAGTGAAGGCATACTAATAAGATAGAACTCTAAAGAAAAGATAGAGGGGCCAGGAATAAAGTAGGGAAGGAAGCTGAAACGTGACGGAAGGAACCCAGGGCGTACATCCTGCATTCTCAGCTGGTATTGAGCTGATTCCAGCAGGATGTGTTTAAGTCATTTGGTCTATTTCCTGAGCCAATTTCAGCATGCCTAAAGGGATCCCAGATATGCTGTGTGAAGGCATGATGGGAAAACTTGTTCTTTCCCTGCCAATTCTGCTGTTCTCATTTTTATTGATCTTTCATGTAAACAGTGCTTAAAGAGAGGTAGCCATCTCACACCATCAGAATTAATCCATTAATTTACTTTTTGGATGGTCTCAACTATGAACATTTATTCAGATTTCTAAAGCATTTGTCTTATGTCCATGTCTGACTTCAGCAGAAGTTCTGAAGAACACTGTATCACTGCTCTTTTAACTGAAATGGTTCAGTTTTCATATTACAGTCTCTTGCTTCAGTTCGTATTTATAAATAATCTATATACAACAGGAGTAGAGAGACTTTTTACAATACACACTAAAAAGGAAAGTTTTCCTTTAGGAAAAGGAGTAAAGAGATAATACACCTTGTGCAGATGAGTGATTTTACATACAGGAGATGTTCAGTGTTGGGGAGAACCAAACAGTTCATTAGCTTTTCATGTGTTATATTTGACAATGTTTTCTATGTGAATTGTCCAATAAGGCATTTGTGCTCCAAATATTGTAAAATGTAGTTTCACTTCCAAAGAGCTATAAACTAAGTACTTGTCATAGTCAAATGAGTGAAGAAGTTGTCCATTTTATCTCAAAATTTTATTTCCTATGTCTGTGTGACTGGGCCAACAAAACCATTGCTCTAATTGGAGCTCAGCTAGAGGTCTTGAAATTTTCAGATGTTCTGGTTGTAGTTGGTTGAATTGTAAGCTATATTTGTGCACAATCCTAACTGTGATTTGGCTCTGCTTGAGTTAGTAACATCCAGGCATATGTATGTGCAGCATGTAATCTGAACATCCTCAATGGTGCATATTTCCTGGAAAAAATAAGAGATCGGTCAAAAGGATACAGCAAGAAGATTATAATGCTGAGTTTTCCTGCTGTCCTGTGACAAATCTTTTTCAGTCCTTCACTCCTTGATTCTCTGACATCCTGAGAAACAGAATTTTACTTAAGCTGCTGTAGGGGAGCACTAAGAATTTGTGCTGTGGACCCTGGATTTTTAGTCTTGGTTCACTGTGGTGTACTACAGAGTTTATTTTTCAGGTAGCTTTCCATTGGAGGATTTAGCAAGTACCGTCATTTGTGTTTCTCCTGCGTCACGGGAGCTTTCTTCATGATGTGACCTGGCAGCACTTGAAATTGATACACTCACTTGTCGTCGCAATATTTTCAGTACAGTTCTCTTGTATCCTTTGCATGCAAAGAAATAGATGAAAGGATCTAGGCAGCAGTTAAAATTCATCAGAAATACAGTATAGTGGAGTGACTTCTGGAAAATTTTCGTTTCAGTGCACAAGGGTTCTCGCTGAAGTTTCTTAATCATGTGTTGTATGATTGCAACATGATAAGGAGTAAAGCAGATGATGAACACTATAATTACAAATATGATTGTATTGATGGCTTTTTTGTTTATCCCTGATTTTTCAGTCAGTGGATTTTCCTTGGCTGTTTGAAAAAGTTTGCAGCTGATTTGAGAGTAGCAAAATAGAATAATCCCCAGAGGAATAAGGTACCCTATTAAACAGGCAGCAAGAAGTATAAATGGTAGATGTTCTATTTTCTCAAAGTTTGGATATTCCATACATGTAGTCCTTTCATTTTCTTCATGTGACATGGATTGTATAAGTAATGGGAAAGTTTGACTGAATACAAGAAACCAGACAAAGACACAGATGCCCTTGGCATATTTAATCCTTCTGATCTTGTATCGGAAGGGGTGGACGACAGCGAAGAACCTGTCAATGCTCAGGCACGTCATGAAGTTGACGCCTGCGTAGGTGTTGATGTAGAACAGGAGCGCAGTGATTCGGCACAGCGCCTCTCCAAAGGGCCAGTGGAAGCCCAGGCTGTAGTAGGCGATCCTGGTTGGCAAGGCAATGCAGAACAGCAGGTCAGAGAAGACAAGGTTTGTTGAATACAGGGTAGTGGAGTTGATCTTCTTTCTGTTTTTAAAAATGACAGTGAGGGCAATGGTGTTTCCAAGCACCCCAAGGATCAAGATGGAGCCGTAGAAGACAGACAGTAATATCCGTGCTGTGTCTTTGTGCTCGTATAAGTCACAGGTGGAAATGTTATTCTCAGAGGCTGTGAAAGGGTCCATTTCTGCCACCACTGTTGTTGCAGGAAGCTCAGTAGACCTAACATGAGGAAAAAACCAACAAAAGAGAACATTTTGTAAGAAATATAGATAAAGTACTTCTACATAACAATGGACAGCCTTTGTTGCAAAATAAGACTAAAAAAATGAAATGAAACTTCTGTGAAATACTTCTGTGAACTGCTGTGAAATACTTTTCAAGACTCAATCTGAAAACAAACAAACAGATGCCTCCTTTTGGCTTTTCTATCTTGTTCCCAATTGCCTCTCTAATAAAGAAAATCAGACAGAGGACAATGTAGTAAACCAGGGATGTAATATATTTGGAAGTAAAGTCTATAGATGCTCAGGAGTTGGGAGGCTGTTTAAAGCACCTTGAGGGGAAAAGAGAGTCTGAAGAAATGAAATTATAAAGCATCAAATAAAGTCCCCAAGGATTAGACAAGCAGACAAAATGTTTTAAGTGTGTTTTAGTTAATTTTGAGGGAATTTTTGTTCCTAACAATTCACACTGTGATGCTTTAACTTGTTTAGAGAAACTATTTTTTTTCTCAGCACTCTTACCATATTGATATTATAAAAGAATCATAGGTTCATTTAGGTTGGAAAAGACCTTTAAGATCATAAACTCCAACCATAACAACTTGTTTAATTCTAATTTTAAGAATTGGCTTTTGGAATCTAATTCAAATATTTTTACATACATAAATTCTTCAGACTACTACTTTAATTACTTTAATCATTCTTTAGTGACCCTGCTAAAGAGAGGTAGTGCAGGTGAACTATTTTACACTTTGTCAATTAAGTAGAGGTTAGAAATTGTTTCATCTTTACTGTCATAAGTAGCATAGAAGAGTTGCAAAGTGGCAGTGATTTGCGGGGCTGAAAAATATTTTAAAATGATCCAGCAGAATTTCAGAAATGGGAAGAACCCCATTCTGTTGATACTGCTCAATGTGCAATCATTTCCTAGGTCTGCTGTTACCTGCCAGTTGTGTAGTGTAAGCATGAAGCTCAGAAAGGATGGGGCATCTCATATTATTCCTCGGGCAGCTGTTCTACAAAAGGGCACCATCTTAGAGGCACCATTTATGAATTTAAACAGCAATCAAAACAAAATTGCTTCTGTTTTAACAAAGAATACTACCAGAAGATAAAAGCTGTTGTAATTAGAATTTTGAGTGTGTCTTGTACTTTATTAACATGTCTATGTTATTTCTGAGGATCTGTCATTCAACACACAATATTTACAAGCAAGTGTAGCCTGTTGCACTTGTAAAAAGTCTTTCTGAGAAATACCTCTCAGTTTTAAGGGATTTAAACCACACAATTTAGAAAGCATTCCTAATCCTTTTATTAACTCGTGAAAGCATTTAAAGGTTGGCATTTTATTTCATGATTTGAGGAGATTGTCCTGCTTATTTCAAGGTGTTCACAATTAATGATTCTCTGTAAACAGTAAACCTGCAGATAGTGGATGTTGTGTATTAAAATATGTAAATTATTTGCATTTTGTGTTTAAGGAAGAAATTTGACTTACAGGTAGTACATTAAGTCTGTGTTTGCTGCATTCCATACACAGGAGGGAAGACAGATGAGTAATTTCTGACTGGCAGATGTACAATGTTCTGATTCTTAGGTATTTGTAAAGTACTGTTCCTCAGGAAGTGGGAATACTGCATTCAGGGTTGTATGTCAAATCTGAATTGGGAGTTCTGTGCCTTGAATAAAGAAACTAATTGGTAAATAACAGCTCCAGCTGTAGTGCAGGTTTAAGAATGTCACTAATTTTATATTAGTTAATTCTGCATTGTTCACGCTGTCTTGGTGTTAGTGTGTTTAGTGATTGATTAATGCAGTGTTTATTACCCTGAGGATAGTTCTGGTATGATTTCCTCCCATCTTTTCCCTTGTATAAGTGTTTAGGATAGATTTTGTTTTACCTAAGTGTAACAGGCTTTGCATAAAATGGTGTGGGTTTGTGTAGGTGCCTGTATATGAGTCAGAGAGGTATTTTGTTGTGTTTCTCATATTTAAATGCTTCTAATTCTTGTTCACACTCCCAGCATCACATCTATCTTCTATTAATCTCTTTCTTGAAGTTTAGTTAAAATAACTTTGTCAACATATTTAGGAAAGGATAATCTAAGATTTGTGTTAAACAGTTCAATTGCAGTAACTATATACAGTATGTTAAGTGCATGGGGTTTTTTTTAGTTTAGGTTCAAAAATAGTTTAGGTTCAAAAATAGTGCACATAATTGTCACATCCATTCATATGTCTTTCTGTAAACATTAATAAAATGTAGAATATCTATTACACAAACACCTTGAACCATAGTTTAGGAAGAAACCTGTATATTCAGTAAAATATGTAATTTTTTACATCAAGAGTAGAATTTCATAAATTGCATGTTACCTAATTTTGTGCTATTGAAGTTGGATCTTTAATGTAATAAATTAATCCAGAACTTGTTCAAAATAGGCTGTTCATCCTCACATAGAAGTGTGGCTATATTGAGAAGGAGTCCTAGCTGCGACAAGTGTTTGTGTCTATCTATGGTGCTAGCATGGATACATGTTGGGGGCAGTTCCATGGCCGGACAAACTGGCCACAAATGGATGAGGAGAAAGCTGGAGAAGCACAGCTCATGGATCTTCCAGGGCTGTGTGCAGTCAGCCAAGCTGTGCTCCTTGGCAGGCTCTTCTGCCTGCTGTGGGAGTCAGCCCTAGGGGCAAAAAGTATTCTTTTTCATCCTCTGTTATCCCCAAAATATTTTGACTGTTAATGTAGGGAACACATTTTACAATGCTGTAGATTAGCATTAGTGTTTTGTCTACCTGTAGGTATGTATGGGCATTTTTGAGAGCCACCAAGGTGTTTAGGTGCTACAGTACCTGAATATATTCATTAAAAAAAAAAAAACCAAAAAAAGGAGAGATTTTATCTGTTTTGTGGCCCAAACAGATGATAAAGTTGATACCATCCACCATAATGTGCATCACCCAAACTGTGATAACTTCTTTGTACTTCTGAACTCTAATTGTTGTTGGATGAGCTCCATTCACCTCAGCAGGTATTTTGCATTTTCTTGGCAATCTTGGAGAGGGCTTCATTAAAAATAACACTTTCTTCCTGAAATGTGTCTGGACTATTAAGTAAGATAAGATCTTTAAAAAAAACCTACTCCTTGTGTCAGGTTGCTGTTTATTTCTTGGCAGCAATCCTGAGTGATCCACTTACACATACAGCATATGACATCCTCTACAGAATGTGTCTAAAAAAGAACATTTTGAATACTTTTTGTGAGTTTTCCATTATTGGAAAATAAATGGAGAATTTTCCATCCTTACTGCTGCAAACCTCAGATTAGCTGGACACGACTCTGTTTTAATGAGCTGTGTGCCTGAATAACTCATGAGAACATGGGCATGTACTGTCCCAAATCCAGATGCACCAATGAATTTACCCTCTAGAATCACTACTAAAACTTTTGCTCTTCTAGATTGTTGGATTAAAGACCCTTCCAGTGGCTTTCCAGGTTTATTAATGATACTACTTTGAAGAATATACTTGGAAGAAAGATAATATTAATATCCCTTACCAATTAAATAGTTTAAGCAAACAGTACCAGAAGTTTTTGGCTTAGAGTGACATGCCAAAATGTTAAGGTATAAAGTATTGAAAATTCCTGTCTGTATATCTGTATTGTAAAGAAGGCTGCTCAGGTTTTCACATTTTCTGAGTCTATAAACACTCAGTGACACAGGCCACTTACTCACTTAATGTAATCTTCTGTATAGTTCAGATTATATTATTTTAGTTATTGTGTATGGATTCTGGTAACTTTTCCCTTAAAGCATACTTTCTAAGATGCTGTTTTTCTTGGAGAACTGAAGAGAAAGCAAATCACCCATTTGTACTCTAGTCTTTGGTCAGTGAACCTCCCTGTTAAAAAAATGTGTGTCTCTCTCTTAAATGTCTCTAAAATTAATTTGCAATTGCTGTTTTCATTGGGTCTCTTTACACAATCTCATGGTTTAGGGAATTCAAGATAAGCTTCTCAAATATTTCACTACATGGTGGAATGATCCTGTGATGTCTGTTCTAACTGCAGCTGTGTCCCACACAGGACTTGGAGTTCCAGATGCCTCTTGGTATTACTGTGCCTGTAGGCAAACTCACCACTCCATCCCTACTTTTCCTGCTCAGTGGATTATGTATGCAAGATAGAGTTGTGCAGCAGTGCACTGGGAGTTTGTGAAGTTAGTTCACTGTGCTTCAGGAGTATTTCTCTGATTCACTCTGTCATAGGATATTTCCAGTGTAAGGGCATGGCTGTTGCTCTCTGCTTTGGCCTGGGAGGACCTTATGTCTGGGAGAGTTTAAAATTAATTTTACTGTTAAATACTATGCCCAGGCTTGCAACCAGTGGGGGTTGTTCTATAATGTTCTTTCCCTTGCCATTTTCAAGTCTTAGCACTATGTTTGCTTTTTTGACCAGCAAATTTCTTTAGTCAATTACTTATGAGTTTTGTTAGATAGGCAGCTGCTAGTCTGTTCTCTGTGGTTCTTGATGTTTCACAGCAGTAGCATCCATCTGGGGAAAAAATTCACAGCACAATGGCAAGCTGCTTACAAAATCTAGCATGTCTGAAATCTGTGCAGGTGTCTTTCTAAACCGATATTGTAATCTCATCAAAGGAAAAATGGCTTGTGTGAGAGATTCATGTTGTGTGAAAATATTTGACTGGCATCAGTCATTTGTTTTATGTTTATACATTTGTTTTGTGTTTAATCCCCACAGCAAAAGGTGCTTGATGAACAGGATGGTGACCCCAGTCTGGAAGTACTGTGTAATCCAAACCTCTGCTTCACAGACATGTTTGTGTGTGATCAGCTTTGTATGTAGTATCATAATATTACATACATTTAACGGTTAAGAAGAACAGACTTGAGCTGTGACCCAGCAATTGCAGTGTTGTACCTCAGATTACATGTGTTGGGACTGTGTGCAAGCAGTGGTACAAAGCTCTCTCTGTATGCCAAATGAAATTTTTTCTCGTTCTCATCTCCTGCTTCTGCTGAGGAGCACTATCTGTCTTTTCAGCAGAACAGGGGACATGTAGAAGGCTTTTACTCTATTGTAATCTAATGTGTGATTTCTCTGTGTCTCTTCATAATTTTCATTCTTTGAAGATGAATCCCTGATCCATTTGTCCCTGGTCCAGTTGCTAATTTAAGGATACCAATTATATTCTTGGAAAGGCACAGCAGTTCATTAGAAAGATCTCTACTGGCTCTCTATACATAGTATGGTTTTATCACTATGAGATGGACGATATTTCCTTAACAAATTATATTGAGGGTTAATGTTGTTTTTCTCTGCATAAAGAGCATAAATTATTTTAAAGGAATGGTCAGGAAAGAGACTTCTCTTCTGTGCAAGATTCTCTGATCTGATTCTCTGATCCTCTATAGATATAATCTGTGTAGGTCTTACATTGTTTTAAAACAATAGAAGATGGGAAATATGCAGTGCTGGGTTTTTGTAGGTTTAATTTTTTCCTTAATCTCAAAACTACTTTTTTTTCTGTTGACCAGTCATATTTACTGTTTGTATTTCTGTTTTACCATACAGGTGATCTCTATTGTAGAGTGTTCTCTGTTTGAGAAAAAGGCTTGATTCAGCTAAGTTATGTGTATTAAAAAGTGTGTGTGCTACACTGCATAGCAGAACACCTTGTTAAAATAGAAAGAACATATACCTAAGGTGCATAATATGGTATGTGTGGACTGGCAGCTGGGGACTGCATGTAGTTTAATAAAAGCTGAGGCGAGAGACAGACATGTCCTAAAGCTTCCTCTTTCTTTCTAACGCTTTAACACTCATATGCTTCTAGTGCTGTTTGTTAATTTCTTTTCAAAAGCTGTTGAGTTTTGTGTTCTAAAGGCCGGTGAGTCAGCCTAATGACCTGAAGATTGAGTCCTCAGGTCACAACCCACAGCTAATTTTGATGACAGAGTTTCCAGGCTAGTGCTTTTATCCCTCTTTGATATAGATCCAAATTTTTTGGCATAGTAAACCCAAATTTGTAACACACACGTCAGAGAATCCCAAATATTGTCTTAACAGTGTCATAAATTGTCTTCACAGTGGCTATAAAGAATGAGAATATTCTTTAGCTGCTTAACAGAATATGCAAGTGCACAACACTGTGGGATCTTTATATAGTCTATAGTCTATTACTATAGATTTTGCATGACAGTTGTATGACAGTTATATTTGGTGCTAAAAATAATATAAACTACAGTAAGTGAGATGGAAATAAAAGGAGTTGAGTTGAAGTGCATAACTAATTAAAGAAAAAGTGGAATTCATTTGAAGGGTACACTCTGGTCTTATCTGTTGGATCTCTTTACAAGGATGATGTGTTCTACAAAAAGTGTGAGACCTATCTAACATAAATCATCTCTGCCTAAAACATACTGACGTGAAGAGCTGTACTGCTGCTAAGATGATTAACTTCCCTTCAGTTTACACTTGTTAGGTATACCAAATGTAAAAAGGAGAGAGCCTAAAACTAGAGCAAATAAGCAGAATAAAAGTGCGAGCCACTGAAAATTACATTCTTTCTAGCAGAAGAAAAAAGTATTCAAATGAGGATTTGTATTTTAGTACTAGAGAACATGCACACCTATTTGAGTTTGAGGGTTTTTTTCTGAGTTGTATGAAACCCATACAGGTATAATATTTAATTTTAAGATTTACAGCTTCAGATTATAGCTTCTGTATTAAGTTTATTATTCTCTGTACATGCTCCTGAGTCTTTTGACCAGGAAAAAAACCTCTATTTGAGCTCTTAAATTTACCTGGCAATTAGTTTTTTCAATTGCCTTGTCTCTTCAGGAGCAGCCATGAAAATGTTAGACAGATCTCTTGTATTTTATGCTCAAAGGCATGTACTCTCTCTTACTTTTTAAGATAAAAGATAGTCTAGTTACTGTCTGTTGAACAGTCTGTCTTGTTTTGCCAGTATAATAGGAAAAATGTATCCTTTTAAATTGGGAAGGTGTACAAAAGTCATACCACTTGTACTATATCTAAAGATCAGTAATAAGGAGAAAGATATTTGGTCATTGCAATTCAGAAGAAGAATGCCTTCTAAAAACCTTGAAAGAAATGTGCACTAGAAGTTAAAAGAGGAATTAGCTCATAAAGCTTTGAACTCTTAAAATGCTCTGTTGCAATGTTCAGACATGAGAAGTTTTTGAGCTGATAATAAAGGCTGTTTTCATAGACAAGAAATGCATGTGATAAAAGCAAGCTATGCATTCACAACCACAGTATGAGAGACTTATAACAAATCTCTCTCTTACTATTATTCTGTGAGGTTCATTGACTTTAGAGCTTCAGTGCTTCCCTTACTACTTCTACAGTAGTTACTTCTGCACTAGTATAATTTAAATTAGCGTTGTAAAAATTTGTCTAAGTTAAGGCAGTATGAAATGTTTCCCTGTGATTGTCAGAAGACTGTACTATGAGAAATGAGTTGGAATAGCTTGTTGCTGCTGTAGATCAACAGATCCTTTAAGGGACTAGCAGCATATTAATATGGGAATATAAAATATCAGAGAATTTCTTCCATGGTCCTTTCCCATACAAAGCTCATTTTTCCTTACTACCACATGAAAATATCCAGTATAATGCAAAAAAGGAAATATTTCTGGAATCGTTTGCTGTCGCTCCGTGGCAAAGAAAAAAAGTAAAAAGTTAGTTCTTTTCTGTACTTACATCTCTGTAGCTTCTTGGATCCTCTGAGCAGTTAAGGGCATTAACAGGATGGCCTGACTGGGAAGGTTTACCCTTGCACATTGTTCTCAAGAGTGATTACGTGAGTCTTTTGTGGGAGGGGTAGGGTTTTTTCAAGTGCTTTAGAAAAACCCAGCTCTGTATGCCGGTCTTGATTTGCTGCCTACTGTTTTATGGGATGTGAAAGCATCTATTTTAGATCCTTTTGCAATTAGTCTGCTCAAAGAGAGTAATTAGAAACACTTCCACCTCCCCCCTGAAGTTATGCACTACTGACTTTCACAGAAGGGACTTTACCCAGAGGTTTACTTGACTAACTGTTGACCGACTAAAATCCCTCTCATATGAGAAAAACTTTGTTTATATGCCATCTGCATTTAAAAATACCTTAATTTACAGCAAAGAGCTGTGTAATCAGTACATACTTAGAACTTCTTCTTACCGAGGAGATCTGATGCAGCATGAGGAAACCTCAAAACTGAGACATACCGAAATGTGGTGTTAAAGCAGACGTCTCAAATGCCGTGGACATTCCCAGCACGGTTTTAGTATCATAATGATGAGGATTTACAGAAATGCCTTTCAAAAATGTATGAGGGAGTTAAAGAACTCTGGGACTTTGAGAGATCAGTAAGAATGTCTGCCTTTGTAAGCTGCTTATTACATTTTAAGCAGTGATAATAATAATAATAATGAAAAACATAAGGTAAATACATGAAAGATAAAAAACTTCTAAAACACAAATCTGATTCCCCTAAAATAATATTGACAAGAATGAGTGGCTAGGGAGTAGGAAAGGAATGGGATGTCAAATTGTGAGTTAACCCATTTGTACCTGAAATAATCTTGTTTCTGGGTGAAGAACTCTTAATGTAAGATGTAAATAGTGTGTTTGTTAAGAGGGTTTTGGAGTTCATAGGCAGATGGAAAATCCTTTCGTTTGCTGTTAGAGGCTGTGGTTGAGAGCTACCTGGGCTTTTCCCCAAAAACTGATATTGATCATTCATGACTGCAGAGGACCGTTTCATGACCTCATTTAGTGGCCTATTTTCAACAACCAGGAAGGCATGATAAGGCTATTTTTGGCGGGTCCAACCCATGCAGAGTGCAGGATGCCTCTTTGGAAATGTTAGGGCTGTGTTCACAGCAGAGGTGTTGGTTGACATTGTAGTGGTGAAGGTGTGTAGAGAGATAGGATCTCTGCTAACACATCCATCTCAGCAGAAAGCCTCAAGTAAACACAGATCTAATGGCAAAGGTACTATGTATTATAGGAAATGTTTTTGCTATAGCAGAACATAGAGCCTTGTAAGCTACTTTTGTACTTACTTGGAGCACTTGGTTGAGACTGTACACTGATTTTTCTGGTGTTGAACTCCCACTGTACGCATGACTTGATTCCCCTTAGATGCCAAAGCGCTGAAGGGCTCTATCTAGGGCTTTCAGCTCCTCAGTCTTAATGGAGCATTCATCTTCTAACATCACATTCAGAAAGTCTTTAGGAAAACTTACCAGTTTTATTCTGGATTTTTTTCCCCTTACTTGTTTTTGAGTATTTTTTTAATTATTCAGCTTCATCAGAGAGTAAAATTGCTTTAAATGAAGCAATGAGAATTCAGGACTGCTTAAAGGGAAATTGCACAGGGAACTTGCTTCATATGTACGCAAAGTAATACCACAGTGTGGTTCCGTGTCCAGCACCTAAGGTCTGCTGTGGAAATGGGAAATTTTGAGATACGCAGTCATGTCTTTGCTCAAGGGCTGACATTAGTACTCCAGCTTCTTATTAAAGGAAATGTTTGCTTCAGAATTGTTTTATCATTATAAAACAACGGCAGTGTGTGTTTCCTGCTTTGATCTGATAAAATATTGCCTTCCTTTGATTAAGATACAGTACTAGATTGTACCCTTTGAGTCACATTGGTATATTAGCTACCAATCCAGCCTAGCATGATGATAAATTAAATGGTGCAGGTTGCATTCTTTCACTAACTGTATATCCTTCTAGCTGCTTGTTTTCTGTTCTGATACAGCTGCTGTTAGTCCAATATCTGTTTGACTGCTCCAGGATTTGAACATGTAAATTAAGAAATTGCTGTGTTTCAGGTGTTTTTGTTTACCATATATGTGCAGACATACATTTGTGTTTTCCATATATGTTCAAACACTGTTCAGATTTTTGTAAACAAGGTGAGGAACATGGAACCCAGGTTACAAAATACATTGTTGGATAGTCTTGCCATTAAAAATTAAAGCTTACTTTAGGATAGGTATCTGATTTGTGCCTTCATGAGGGGATTGCAAGCTGTTGGTTAGATGGTTAGTCTCAAATTTTCATGAACTGCAAGTTGCATGGATTCTGCGAGGATATCCATGGACAGGAGGAACCTTTCTTTTCACCTCCAGATGCATTTTTAAATTTTTCTCTGCATTCTTGCTGCTTTCCTGTGAAATATTGGCATTAGCTAGTACTGGGCAACAAAGCCTAATGCTTTTGCTGCTATTGAGAGACCTCAGGCAATGGGCTGTCCTGCTCATATGTAGTGAAAGAATTGGGTGCAGTAGGTGAGTCCTTTGAGTTCAGGACTCCAGCGGGTAGGGGAACACAACCATCAAGGGTAGTCACATTCCACAGAGTTCATTAATTTTAAGGAATGTTATTATGAATATTTAGCATCTTCAGAATAAAGGCTGGAACCTTACGTGTAATATGGCAGTGTTTGGACTGACTGCAGGAATGTAGGTCACTGAAGTGACTTAGTAACTTGAATTGCAGGTGCCCTGCTTGCGTGCCTGTATTATCTGCAGCTGTTTTTATAGGTGATATTTTTAGCCCCCCCAAAAATATGTGGTTGTGAATTTGTCAGTTTAATGTTTTTTGGAGAACTTGAATGAAGAAAAACACAGCGCAGCAGTTAGTAAGTGTAGTGAGTCATTCTGAATAACATAGGTTATTTCTGCAAACTTAATGCCACAGAACGTCTATTGACAACAGCAAGCATTTTTGCAGAAGTTACATTTATTTAGCTTTCTAACCCTTGGTTCATGCATTTTAGAACCATTTTTCCTCTGTTTTGTGCATATATTTGCTAGTGCTAGTGGTTTATTTTAATCTGCATTTAATAATCACCCTTTTAGACTTTAAATAGTGCATTTCTCTTGTAAGATGTACCTGCCCCTGATTTTTTCTTCTCGGACAATTTTTACGTCTCTGATTTATTTTTTTCAAGGATATTGTTTGTATATGACTGTTTTTATTTCTTTGTACAAAACCAATCTCATCGACTCATATGATGTAGAATGTTCCTATCTCGTCACTGTGTTTCTGTTTCACTTCAAATGTTGAAATTTAGCGTGCTCTTCAAAATGGGGATGTAATTATTGTAGAGACAGCTCTTGCAGTACATCTTTGGGATGGACATGGTGTCCATATAGAATGTTCAAACTCTAGAATTCAGTTTTCAGGTTTTTGAGTTTTCTGGACTGTTTGAAAATTTCATTTTCTATCCCATGTGACTAAAATTAACTTCCTAAATATGAAGTGGGCAAAAATTCAGTTCAGACCCAGAATATGCTTGTGTCTATAACCTTTCTTTGCACACAGACATCACAAATTTCTAGTAGAAGTTAATCATGGTACGTGAAAGGACATTCCTGATATTTTCATAGTATAATGAACAAAGGGCTGGGGCAAAGGACTCTGCAAAAAGAGAGAAAGCACAGAAAAGGAGACTAAAAGATATGAGAGGAAAAGCAAGTACAAGAGGATAAGAAAGAAGTGAAGGGAAAGAAAACACTGAAGTAGTCTTTCAATAAGAATATGTTTTCTACTTGAAGATGTTGAATATAGTACCAAACAACTAATTAACATAACTGAAAGAGTTAAGAGCCAGTCCTTTTATTTGCAGTATGTGGATGGATGTTTGTACCTGTCCAGTGAAATACAGGAGCAGAAATTCCTCCAGTGATCTTGAGCTTCAGGAATAAGGCTTTGATTTTTCACCAAGCAGTAGGGTAGCTTAGGTTTGACAGGCTCTCTGGCAGTCGTCTAGTTCAACCCTGGGTTCAAAACATGTCCAGCAAGAATGGGTTATTTTGGGCTGTGTGTATCTGAGGATGTATCTCTGAGGATGGAGACTGTAGCTCTGGGCAGCCTGGTAAAATACTGGACCATCATTATCCTGTCTGGAGTTGCTCCAGTATATGAATACCTTTCTTGAAGCATGAAACCCAAAAGCGGACACAGTGCTTTAGGTTTAGGCTCAGAAGTGCTGAGCAATTACTTCTCTTGGCCTGATGACAACACATTGATAATGCTGCCCTGTATGTGATGGACCTTTCCTGCAAGGATACAGTGACACAAAGGCTTACTAACACTCAAAGGATTCTCCAGCTCCTTATCTGCAAATCTGTTTTCTAGCCAGTCTATGCTACTGCACAAGGTTGTTCTAACCGAAATGGAGACTCCACAGTTACTTCTGTTGAACTCCCTAACATTCCTAATGTCAGCCCATTTTCATCAAGGAGTAGCTGAATGTAGTCCTGCTCTCCAAAGTATTGACTGCTCCCTCCAGTTTGATTTCACTCGCTAGCTTGTTGGGAGTGCACTCTGTCCCATCATCCAGGTTGTTTAATAAAGACAATAAATAGTGTTCATGCCAATATGGATCCCTGAGGGGAGCTGCTAGTAAGTGGTTGCCATTAAAGTTGGTGCTGCTGATCAGAACCCTTCGAGTCCAGCAGTGCAGCCAGATTCCCTCTAATCTGCTTATGCAGTGCATATCTTCCCTGTTTTTCTTTAAGGGCTGAAGAAGAAACCAAGTCAAAGGCCATCCTAAAGTCAGAGTGTACAACATTTGCCATCTTCCCCTTCCTTATCCACAGCACCAGAGTCACTCTTGGTGAATCCAGATGGGATATTAGCAACTGCCTTGTCCATTACATAGCTGGCAATGGCTCCTAGGAGCTTTGCTCTGTAACTTTCCCAGGGGTAGAGGTGAGCTTTGTAGCTATCAGGATCCTCTTCTTGCCCTCCTTGAAGATGGCTGTGACATTTGCAATTATCCACTCAGGAACCTGCTCTAATCACCGTGATGTTTCAGTGAGGTAGTATTGGCCACCTCCATGAGAGCCCTGGGGTGCAGCCTATCTGGTCCTTTTGCCTCCTGTATGATCAGCTGGGCTCAAGAGCCTCCAAAATGTCTTCTTTCACAGCAGGTGTTGCTCCAGTCCCACAGGAGACTCAAGGACCTGCAAAGCCTGAGGGCAAAACTAACCATTGAAAACTGACCCAAAAAAGACATTGAATGTCCTGGGTTTTTTCCTGTCCTTTGTCATTAGGTCCCTTTTTTCACCAGTGGGTCCACATTTTCCTTGACCATCCTTTTGTTGCACTTTACTGTGTCAGCCATATTCTGGTATTATTCTGTGGATAACTTGTCTGACAGACCTGCTGTAGATAAGTGGCATCCCCATATAGATATTCTAAAAAAAGCCATTAGTAAACTACTGAAAATACTGAAGGCAACAGAAAATAAAGGGAAATTTTCAAAGTACAAAATTGTATAAAGAAAGTTGAGGGTGAAAGTTTAAAATTAACTGGAATGAATTTTCACCCAGTGGAATTGCCTGTACAAATGAGTTTCACACAGCATTTTGAAGGGCACCATTGACATTTTAAAAAAAAGATACCTGAATGGATATTTGGGTAATATCTATTTATATTAGATGTGAGCTCTGTCTAAAAAACAAACACTGATTCCTTTAGGAGCATACTTGTAGTGCCTATGAACTTACTGTTTTAGCAGAAAAGGCCCATCACTAAGTTTCCTCCAGCTCCTCTAGGTTGTTGGGTACTGAGCAGTGTCAGACACTGGAATTTGAATTAATCTGATAGCTACTCTGGACTGGGGTGGTGCTTTCTGGGGTCTCTGTTGACATAATTGGTGAGTACTAACATTTAGGGAACCTTTTAGCATTCTCTAATCTCTTTAAAATGCACTTGCAGTCTTGGGAAATTCCTTTTTGTACTTTCCTGTCTTATGATTGAGTGCACTCTTGCATGTGAATCTCTGTCTCTGAGTCACTGTTTATCACAGGATCAATAGAACCTGAAAAGCATGCCACAGTTGTGGTATTCTCTTAATTTGGTCAGAGTAGAAAGAAATAATTTAAAATTACTTTTCTTAGAAGAGAAAATAATTTTTTTCTTTGTTTTTCTTCTATCTTCACTTGTAAAACCTGATTTTTTCGGTGAATATTGCCTACAATGGAGTAACTTCAGATGAATAATTTTTGTATGTTGCTTTCTTATAACATTTTGACTCTTAGAACTTTAGTCATTTCAGTTTATTTCAATAACGTGTTGTGTCTGTTTATACAGGTGTATTTTGTTTGTGTAGAAAGGATTATATGCAAAATTGAGTGTCTGAATGAAATGCACTAGCTCATGTTCACAAGCTCAGTCTAGGCATCTGGTCATTGTAAAAAGTGCTTGAAGTCTTAGATTCTATGTCATCCTTCCAGTGATGGTTTAAAAACTTAAAAAACATCTTGTGTTGTGATTAAGATGAGGACCCTAGAGAGAGTTAATTTGTAGGGCCATGAAAGCCACTGGCAAAGGGAAGTTAAATCAAACTGTCATTATTTCCATCTTAGGTACTGTAGTCTTTTGGCAATCCTCTAACACATTAAGTCTGGGTAAATACGGGGAGCTTAGCTTCATAAATGAAGTAGTTTCCTTGACCTTTTGGGAAAGGTAAAATCCTTGCCATTTGTCCATTTGAATCATATTTTGTTCTGATGTAGGACATTACTGCTGTTCGCACTGTTGTGTGCTGTGCTTTATGGAAAGAATCTGCTATTAGATTAAATATGTTGCCTTCTCTTCTGCCTCCAGTCCTAAACATTGAGAAATAAAATACTTTTTGTCACTCCTTCTTATTTGCTAACGAATCTGTTACCTAGAATGCCAGAAGTTACCTAATGTGTGTTTCTAAGGAAGACCTTTGTTTGCAAGGTGGTGTAACATTTTGATTGTTATGTACTTAAAATTAACTCCTTTTGATTGTCTGTTGCTAGTATCATTCTTATAACCATGTGTACCTTTCTTTTTGCAGCTTGGGTCCTGTGTTTGCGCTGTTTGTTCCGTTTTATTCCTCCATTCCAAGAGTGCAGGTGACACAAGTATTGGGCCACTTTTCTATAACCAATAAGTCTCTGGTCTACATACTGGGTTTGCAGGTATGGTATGTACTTGCTTGTTCATCTTTTAATAAACTAATAATGTAGATAGTAGTTAGTATTTCTGTTTGTCTGTGAATTTTGATGCTTCCACGTGCATGATTCAGCATCCTTTTAGCTAGTAACTATCCCATCAGCTAAAACATAGATAAATGTGTTTCTAGTATGTTGGAGTGGTGAGCAAGTGATCTGTTCTTACCTTGTCTTACATGGGAAAATATAATAGAAAATTCAGTTTTTATGGTTTTTTTGGTCAGTAAAATGAATTAGATGAAAAGAGATTAAAATGGAACCTGATCCTAAAGCATTTTTATCTTTTACCTTTCTAGTTTGCTTATGTTATTGAATTTGCTTATTTTTCCCTTGTCTATAAGAGTTCAAACAAAGCTGTAGAATACAGTTTTTTTTTGTGGTAAGACTGTTAGCAAATAATCACGGTTTTGGCTGAATTTCACTTCTATATAAATTAATTTTACTTGTATATCATGCATTACCACGTGACTGGTAATTTAGAATCGTGTAACATAGAGCACAGCAACATCATGTAGTATTCTGTGAAACATGACTGGAAAAATACAGCTACTTGTTATAGAAAGCCAGTAATTA
This sequence comes from Geospiza fortis, assembly GCF_000277835.1. Lineage (NCBI taxonomy): Eukaryota > Metazoa > Chordata > Aves > Passeriformes > Thraupidae > Geospiza > Geospiza fortis. Next base: position 2,482,454 of record NW_005054363.1, read on the forward strand.
TTCAAAAAACAATTTAAAAACCCCAAGACCCAGCAGCCTAGAAATGAATGGACATTTGTGTCACATCCTGAATGATGAGATGTGCAAATTTGTGAGAAATTAGGCTCACTTCTATATTTTCTAGGGATTCAAAAGTACCTCTGGCATGAGCAATGGGGAATACACCATAGCTATGTGAAATATGGGAGAGAGTATTTTAGAATAAGTAGTCAGTTTCAGAATATTGACTTGTGCTCTACATGAACATTTCATTCATCCTCTTTCCTGTTCAGCCTTTGGTTTCCTTCACTTTCTGCTCCAGCACCTTGTTTTCTTGATCTCTCAGAAATCTTGTTTCCTCTCTTCTGAGCCCATCACTTGCGCTATTATTGCAGTCTTTGGGAAAGCCATGCTAATGTGTGGGCTGTTTTCCATCGGGTCTTTTGCCTTTTGCTTCCGTGCACAGTGGATCAGTGCTGTCACTGAGCCCTGTATCTCTGCAGGATCTCTCCCTGCTGAGCGCTGAATGCTTGCTGCCATCACCCAGAGCCTGAGGGGAGACTCATTTGCCTTCTTCTCATTTGGAAACTCTGCCCTTACCTCAAGTCACTGTTTCCGTAGTCTGAACTCTGGAGGGAAGGTGTTCTCATGGTTCAGTCGGCATCACGCAGAAACGTTTTAGTGACCATTTTCAGTCCATTTTTCCAGTTGGTAATAACCTTCTCCAGGTGATTAGTCACATACTTTGTTAGAAACAATGGGCTGCCATGTTGACTTATCAGGATTTTTAAAAAAATTTGCTCCAACTTATTTCTGTGATTTCATGTCAGCAAATATGTCACTGAGTAAGAACTTTATTTCCTTAATTTTGATGCTTGTGATTAGTCTGTCTGTGACTGCATGTCTGAGAGCTTCACTTGGAGTGCCTGCCTGCTTGGAACTCTTCTCCTGTTGCTGCTGAGTCATTTCCTTTGCTTCAGTCTGTCTTTCAGTCCTGTTTTTCTGTGCAGCCTATAACTTACATCCTGTTATACTTAGTAAGCTATATGAAAATAAAATGTATTGTTCTCTAGAAGGAGAACAATTGTTGGACCCCTGTGTTTTTTCCACTTGCTCCTTCTGGAATACTTTTTTTTTTTTATGGTAAACTGAATTTTAACAAAGGTAAAAGTCTGACGTCTCCCATTGTCATGATGAGTGCATAACCTATATCATATTGCAACTTAATGGTTCATATAGCAAGAACTTTGTAAAATAAAAATTTAAATCCCTGCTCTTGTCTTTTAGCTCTTAACCTCTGGTTCCTACATCTGGATTTTAGCCTTAAGTGGATTGGTAAGTCTTACTGTTAAAAAAATCATATGTTGCTTAAAACACTCTGTTATGTATGTGAGCAGCACAGTGTATTTGGACTCAAAAAAACCAGAAATTACTAAGTAACATTTTATGTTGCTAGCTAGAAAGTTTTCCTCTTCAACTTCTAAATATGTGAAGCACTGACTAGCTGGTGATAAACTGATAGACGACAAAATTGGTGGTTAATATTGTCAGGGCACCTCTGCTCCCTGCATAAAATTAATTTTGTTGCCATGGAGATAGCTGTACACCCACAAAAATAAATGAGATTATTGAGGAAATGGTAGAAATGTGTACCCCAGGTTGAGGTTTGTTTTTTCGGTTTTCAGCAAGCCTCAAGCTTTGATTCCAAAACTTAGGTTTTAATAACTTTGCTGTGAGGGTTTTTCATGCTTTGCTATTCTCCAAGGAGATCTATAATATAGCTGTTTCTCACAATGACAGTGGCAGTAAGGGCACAAAATCACGTTCATCACATCAGTCAGATAAAGGAGCTGTGATCTGTCTTTTTCTTTTCTGGCTCTGTTGTTGGTAAAGTGCTTAGTGCTGGAACAGATTGTGCTAAATATTTCAGATTGTTAGATACTGATAAGCTTCTTTTTAAATTTTACAGACTTAGAAATTAGGAGCTCAGACTGATTTCTTGGCCCAAAAGACTGTAACCTTTTTCAACAGTGAGAGTGCTGCCACTTCCAAGGGAACTCATTATTAAGTTGATGGAGAACTCAAATTAGCCCTGCTGTATAGAACCTACTAATCTGAATTTGGGTTGAGCTCAGAAGGAAATGCTGCTACAACTTGGTGATTTGATCTCTTACCATTTGCATTGACTGTGAGTTTCTAGGATAACTAATAACAGGAGTGACAGAGCAGCAGTGATGTCTGTTCATGATTTGATCTTGCTATAAATATTGATGAAAGCAGTGCAACTAACAAATCAGAATCCATCTCCCCTGGAAATCAGCCCAAGCCTCTGTGCCCACTGAAGGATCTGTGACTTCCTCCAAACACACTGCCCTTCCTGTTGCTCTGCTGACTCTTTTAATAGCCCTTCCTTTCCAACAGGTGTTCATTAGAGAGGGAAGGAAAGGAAAGAAATGGAAAGGCATTTTAACTCCCTCTTTCCTGATGATAGAAACTCTGTGTATACTTGATTATACAGACATATAAAGAGTAGCTCAATTTTTTTTATTACATTTTACAGTTCTTATTTTAATTCCCTCTTAATATAAAGTTTTATTCTTCTATATAATGAAACTCACTGATATAAATTTTATTTTTTTTAATTTTAAGATTGACAGTATGTTTTACTTAGGTGTAAATCCATAAGATTAAATTGAGTTACTTCTTTGTCACAGGATGGCTAAAAAATAATTTCAAGTTCTTGTATTGCTTCAGTTAGCACGAATTAAGTCATCATCAATTATGATGTGTTTTCAGTCTAATTTTTTTTCTGCAGCAAGTAGAGACCTGCACTCCATGAATTTGTAAGAAGTGCTGCAGTTTGAAAAGAAATTTGTGTTAGGATTTTCAGTCATTTCTTTTGCATAGCATATATGCCACACTTCTGTGATTAAGAAGTCTCTTTTTCTCCTCTGTTAGAAATTACAATGTGGTGTCTTTTGTGAGAACTTGATAAAGGATTAAAGTTTCACAGTATATTAGATAATCTGAGGAAGGATATGCAACACTATAAAGGTGCCTTTTAGCACTACAAGTGTAGTTGGTTGATAACGTATGTATATGTACAATTACAGAAATAGATTGTCAAATTAATGTTAAGTCGTTCTGACAACCTATGTTATGTAATCCTTACTAGATTTAACATTTTTCTAGCTTACTACCTTAGTCTTTGTGGACTCAAATTTTCAGGTATTTGTACAGAAAGGATGAGTAAAGGCGTGAACACCAAGTCAGATGGGTGTAATATTTAGTCACTACTTCATTGCCTGGTAGACACTTCACTGTATTTTAAGCACTGAAGATCACATATGCATTCATATTGAGTGTATTATGATGCTGATCTGTTATTTAGCTTTTGTTGCACTTCTGTTTATGTGAAGTATCAAAATGGATGGTGCCAGCACAATATCTGAGTTGTTATCAGTTTTCACTTTGTCTTCAGGGTGTTCCTGGTTTAGATTTATTTAAATTCTCACAGTCTATATTTGAACATGACTAAATGGGATCTGACTTTCTAGTTACATCCTTGCAAGTATCATGAGACCTTCTTGTGAATTCTGGGCAGGGTATAGAGGTACTGGGAATTGTACTGCCTTGAGTTCTTGTTTTCAGTGGTTTTGAGTGATGCCATCATTACAGGAATGCATGTATGAGTCTGTGTGGGCAGGTGGGCATTGATGTAATGTGCCTGGCGATAGGGAATTTTTGACAATTTGTAGTTTTGATGGTGAATTTTTCTCAGGTGCAGAAATTAGAGCTCATGATTTGTTCTTGGAATACAGGTCTGCTGTGTCTGTCTTTGTGATAAGGTATATCTTGCTAGATCTAATTTTAAACCAGCACAGAATTATGGTCTTAAAGTCAGTTTCTTTAGTGTCCACATGAAACTGGACAATCAGTTATTGTACTTTTGGTATGTCAGTTGCTGGTGTGTTGTATAAAATATGCTGTTTAAATGCAAGATGCTTATGTATAAGAAAGAGAAAATTTATGAAGTAGACTGTAAAGAAATTCACAAATCTGATGTAATCAGTAATCTGTAATCATCTTATGATTGATAAGACTAATTTAGTTTCTTGTGATTTTTTTTGCCAGGAGTATATGATGTCTGGTGCATACAGACCAAATTTGTTTCTTTTTTTGGGGGTGTCATAAAATTAGGAAACTAATAGAGATGCCCAAAATTCTTTCAGTAGTTGTTTACAGAAGTGTTGCCATGTAGTGCATATCACTCAGTTTAGTGAAGGCTTGAAACAGTTTCTTCACTCTTTTTTTTCTTTAAAATAGTCAAAACACCCTAGGAAGTGGTATTCATGTTTCATTGGATGTAGACATGTTCTCCCTTTTTTTTTCCACCCCTTTAAAATCTTTTGGATTCCCGCTTTACATTTTTCCTTGCCGTGCTCGTGTAGGATGGAAATTTGAGAGGTGTGTCAAGACTCAGTCATAGCTTGATCTCATCTGCTTAAAGAAGTCAGCTCAGTTTGGTGACCAGCAGAAGACATGTCCCACGGAGACATGCAGTTCCCTCCACTTTCTAGGATAATGTCATCAGACAGATCACATGCCATGGGTTTTTCTGAGTAGCTTAGGCCTGTATTTGATAGGGGGAAGGTATCTTTCAGGCCCTTTCTGTGATTTTCTTCTTACCTCGTGTTAGTTTTTTATTTGTTTGCAAGATGACCTGCAGTGCATAAAGTTCAAAATTTGGAACCCACCAAGTCTCCTGTGAGCTGCCTTGAATTTACGTAGAGTTCAGTTCAAACCTTAGGAAACTGAAATTGAGAAGTTTCTAAAACCCTGCTTGATTTGGAGATTTCGCTAAGCAGAATGCAACAGTTTTCTTCGTTGTTGCTGTGCTATGCTGGAATTTACTTTTCTCAGATCGTATGAAAAGTTGTGGGTTTTATATTTAGACCTTGGAAAATGCAGAGAATCTGTAATTTAGAGCTTGTACTTTAATGGCTTAAGGTTAAGATAGAAAGTTTAGACAGTGTTGAGTGCATGATTTTAATTTCAGTTTTGGTTTTTTGAGTACATTAGTTATTATTCATAATTTTGAAGTGGCTAACTTAGTTTTACATAGACTACAGATGCTGTTAATTGCTCCCAAGTATACTTGGATTGTACTTTTGGGTTCTGTTTGTTAAGAACTTTTTCCATCCTTTCTGTTAGTTGTTCATCCAGCTGAGGAGTTTTTGTATGGTGAATTCATGTCCTTTAGAATTGGCATATATAGGATAAAAAGTGATTCAGCTAGGGGAGCAAAATTATTAAATCAGACTTCCATTGTTTTAGTTCCTGTCTTTAAAATAGTATTATGTAGCTAATATCTGATCAGATCAGATCTGATCAGCTGATCAGGAATCATTGATTTTCTTGTTGTTTTTTTTCCTCTCTCACACCTTTCTTAAGTGATTTTGAAGAATGCATGCTGAATTCTTTGTTGTTTTAAAACATTTTGTATTTGCATTTGTATTACCTCACAGTATAGTGTTCATGTTTAAAATATCATCCCTTCTACATACTTAATATTAAATATGTGCTTTCTCAAGGAGAATCTTTGGTCAGAGTCTGTTAATGTATGCAGTTACCTCCACATTTGTGTCCTGCTGTTCATTGTCCTTCATCCTCCAGTTAGTCTGGATATCCTTCAGTCATCTACGTTCAGTCTCACGTAAGACTTTAGTCAAAGTATGATTTTTGAACACTTTGTAACTGTGCTTGTTAGTGGATTGAGGTAAATGCTAAATGTTGGATCTAGTTAATTTCTGAATATCTGACTTTGGTATTACAGTATAAATATCAGTAGTGTTGCTAATATCAGTGAGATTACTCACGTACTAAACATTCTGCCCATGCTTAAGTACTTACCTAAGTAAAACCATGTGTTTTGTGTGTAACAGATGTGATTCCCCTTTCCTGATAGAACTACCTCCCAGAGAGCATGTACTCAGTTCACAGAATCACTTGATGGCAGCACCTGGTCCAGCCTCCCTGCTCAGGCAGGGCTGCCCAGAGCAGCTTGCCCCAGGACCATGTTCTGATGGCTTTTGAGTATCTCCAAGGATGCAGACTCTACCACCTCCCTGAGTAACCTGTGCTAGTGTTCAGTCAACCTCACAGTGAGAAAGTGTCTCCTGATCCTCAGAGGGAGCCTCCCATATTTCAGTTTGTGCCCTTTTCCTGTTTCTGGGAACCACTGAGAAAAGCCTGGTTTCGTCCTCTTCATTTCCCTTCAGGCATTTCTTTACTTTGAGAAAATCCCCTGGGCTTTCTCTTCTCCAGGCCAAACAACCCCACTTCTCTCAGCCTCTCCTCATAGGAAAGATGCTCGCAGTCCTTTGATCATCTCTGTGGCCTGGACTGCACTTGCTCCGGCAAGTCCATGTACATTAACACGTGTGCTGAATCCTGCCCAAAACTAACGTGCAGTATTTGTGTGTGGACAGTGCTCATGTTCAGCTGAGTGACTGTAAGTGACTTGACCTGAGTGCCACTACATTCCGCTGACTTTATTGACCTAATGCTCCCTGTGGTGGGAGCTGTGACACCCTGCCCATGTCAAGTTGTGATCACATGACAGCTGACTAAGCTACCAGCACTTACTCCTGCATCAGTTGATGTATCTGAGAAAAAAAGGGGTTGGTTCATCTGGAATACAGGGGATGTTGGTTTGGAAGTGAGGTTGTAATTGTCTGAGGAGGGAAGGAGGGAAATGCAGACATTTCCAGCTCTGGAAGGTGGAGGAAGTAATGAGAAAGGACAGGAAAAGGTAATAACATGTCATAAGACACTTTCTGTGTAATATCTGTGGATTCTGTAGAAAAATGAATATTGGTTGTTTGATCAGCTATACCAACTGGTTCATTTGGAACCAACTGGTTCTATCAGTATTTGCTTTTTTTGGCAGCAATGTTGCCCTTTTTCAGAGAGGGAATCCATGAGAGTAATTCAGCTGTGTGTGTTCTTTGAAGACATCTGCCAAAGGATGAGCTACATCCCAAGAGTGCCCATTTCTCTCCAGTGACTATGACACCAACTTTAATTAACCAGCCTATTAAGTAGGCTTTTAAATTACAGATATCTATGTTGGGTCAGATTTATCAAATCCTGATCTTTTAATGAAAGAGATTTGGTTAACAATGTGTTAATCATCACCTACAGAATGCTGGCAGAGACCAAGGGAACCTATGCATGGGACACCAGGACAAGTTAAGAATAGCTGTACTGTGCTGAAATGGCAGTACAGTCATGCTTGCAGATACACAGTGTTTTTTAGCTGATAATGATTCCATCTGATCAATGAAGCACTGATGAACTCTGAAGAAAAAGTTTCAGGGTATCTGGAAAATTTATGAGCCAAATCAACGGGAAACAAAATTGAAGAAAAATATTTTAGTATCTCTATAATCCTATTTTTCTCTCAAGGTAACTCTTGCAAAGGGTGTTTATAGTATTTGCAACAATTTCCAAAAAGGAAATCCAAACAAAATAATTGTAACGGAATTTGAAAACACATATGTAGTGGGATTTATTTGTTGGGTAGTTTTGTTTCTTGGGTGGTTTTCACACAATCCCTCTTGGTTTGATAAATGCTTTCTCTAATGAAGATAAATACAGAATCCTGACACAAATTTCGACCCATGTTTTGATTCTAATTTTTAGAATTCAGAGCATACTAAGGATTAAGCAGAGAAAATAGGTATAAAAATGTCACTTCACCTTAAGAAAACTATTTGCTTTTCATTTGTTGGTATCTGAAAATAGCCAAGTCTTGAGTACATATGATGAATGTATTTACATTTTTCAGAACAAAATAATCAAGTATTTGATGTCAAGTTTTGTTAAAATAATTTTCAACATAATTCTCTACACCAGTCCGTCTACTTTTTTTCTGTTTGATTTCCTTTTTTGGTGTTAATCAAGTACAGTGAATTTAAATATTTAAATTTTAAATACTATTCCAGCTACTTGTGGTGCATATGTGTCTTTGCAATGTAAAATACTGGAGAGCTTCTATGTTTGATTTACCTAATTGCAGAGAAACTACAGCTACTTCCTTCTTCTCAAAAATGTACAACTTTGGAAGGACTTGAGGGAAGGGAAGGGAAAGTCAGGCTTTATATGGGGGCAGGACGAGGTTAGGAAACTTCATGTGAAGAATCAGTAGTAAGTCACGGCGTTAAGAAACTGAAAATATCTAAGCACACTTAGATTCTCTGCAGTGTGCCAGAGAATTTCCAGCATCCTCCATTTCCTCTTCTTAGCCCTGTGCCACATACAATATGGTGGAAGATGTTGTGACTAACAGAAATTAAGATGCACCTTATGTTGCTAGCCACAAATTCTCCATTCTAACAGTGTGAACATAACCACAACGTTTTTTTGTGGTGACTTTTGGTGGCTAAAATACAGCGGAGGCTCTTCTGTTTGGGGGAAGTAGCCCTTTAATCTGATGTACAGTGCTGAAGTTGGAAGATAATGAGGTTATTTTATCTTCATTGAATAAACAATGTTGCTTTATGTTCTTAAACACTAGAAATTCACTCAATGTCAGTAACAAAAACAGTGTAAAAAGTTGCTTTTTACTTTGTCAAAGCTTATGATTTTTAAAATTATATCTATCAAGTTCTCCATATGAACCAGCTATAGAGGAAGTTCTTTGGAAATACTTGACATTAAGATGAGTGTATGACACTGAGCCAGACTGAATCACAAGACTTTTTTAACTACAAATGTCTCCATTCTGGGTTTATTGGAAATATGGAAATTGCTATCTTGTCCACACTAATTGAAACTCATTGAAATTTTGTTATAACTGACCACAGCATTTTAAAGTTTCTTATACTTCCATATAATAGTTCTTCATTTTAGCATGTCCATAAGCTTTTAGCTTTATAAAGCCTTTTCTTCTGATTAAGTGCTCTGGAATGACTTGCTCTCTGCAACTACCTAAAAGGAGATTGTGATGAGGCGAGGGTCAATCTCTTTTTCCAAGTATGATAAGTGGAAATGTCCTTTAAGTTGTGCCAGGGAAGGTGTAGCTTGAATATTAGGAAAAATTACTCACCAAAAGGTCCATCAAGCACTGGAACAGGCTGCCCAGGGCAGAAAGAAGTTGAGTCACCATCTCTATAGGTGTTTAAAAGACATGTAGATGTGGCACTTAAGGACATGGTGGACTTGGCAGTACTGGGTTAACAATTGGACTTGATGATCTTAAAGGTCTTTTCCAACCTAAATGATTCCATGCCCAGCCATCTCCGCTAAGAAAAATACAAGAATAATTTTACCAATGCAGCTGCTAACTGGGGCTTGCAGTATGCCTTCCCTTCTGAGACAAACAAATTCCAAAGCACTGACACTAAAGATAGGCTGCTGTTGTCTCATTGCTCTATTTTCTGTCTTGACTTGATAAATAATGATTCTCTTTGTGGTTAGTATGTTCAGACACGTGTCTAGATTTGTCATATATTCAGGAAGATGTAGATTTTCCTATCACTGCTTGCTTTGTTTTGTTCTTGTGACTTTTTGAACCCACACAAAATTTTTGAAAACATTAGACCTTTTTGAAGGTGGGAAGAGAGAGCAGAGATCAGTATCGAGAAGGGACATTTGAAAGAAGTGAAGGAATGTTGCTATGATGTTGGACAAAGTATTTTGAGTGGGACTTCTTTCCCTGCCTAGTTAACCAGGTGCAGAATCCCTGGAACGAAAGAAGGGTCCTGGCTCCATAGTCTAATGATACTATCTAAACCTACACCTAACAAGGTGGGAGGAAGGGAGATAAATTGTACGTTCTGGTGGTGTTTGTGCATTTTGCATTGAAGAAAACATCAGATTAAATGTGTATGTAATATTTGAAATCTGGTTCAGTAATTCTCGCTCCCCCAAAACTGCTTTTTCAGTTACTGTGCAATCTAGGTTTTCTTGAGTGAGGGGCCTATCTACCTAACTCCCAGGATCAGGGGGTTTGCTCCTGGGGGACCTTCTTGCTAGGCAGACACCTCAAGCAGTACATACCATAAACAGGTGAATTGCAGAAGTGATATGAATTTTCTTCCTCTTGTTCTTTGGTGATTATAGCTATGCCTTAGCTTCCAGTTGATGTGCACAGTTTTAGTTGTGAGTTTACAGTCATCTGGAACAGTTTCACTAGAGCTGAGGAAAGGATCTCTGAGGTCATGAAAAAGCTTTTGTTACAGTGCGATGTTCAGTTAGGACCTTCCTTTGAATACAGAAAATTATAATTAAAGGCAGCCTTCACTCTGATGTGATTATGGCCTTTATAGCATTTACCTCCTTTCTCATAGCACGACTGAAAGACTGAAGAGGTTAAGAGCAGTTTAGAACTGTTTTTTCTCATTTTAGAATGACAGCCTGTGCTTGGGCTGTCAAGCAACCAACAGCTTGGGCTGTACATCCAACCATGAGTCATAAAATGAAAGTAAAATAAAACAAAAATCATTGTTTCCAAAACCGGAATGTGTTTTTGCTAAAAGTCTCACTACCTCATTGGATATTTAACAATAACCTTGTTAATAATCTGAAAAATATCCCCACTCCTAAAGAATGTTGGTTTTTCCTATACTGTCTCCCTTTGTATAATCAGCAATGCATTTAGTATCTTTATACAAATGTCAGTGAGATACAACAAATAGCCCCAAATAAATAAATAAATAAATACATCAGATTCAGAGTTTCTACATTGCTTTTCTCATAATTTCATTGCTGGGGTATGTTTACAGATTTGTTGAGGTTCAGATCTCTTCCTGTTCATTTCAGTGCTGTGACAGCATAATTCTTGTGGCATAACAGACAGTAAAAAGTCACAAATGCTGAAATGTGGCATAACGCAGATGGGACCGCTTTGGGCTCAAGTGCTGTGGCTTCACAATGGCATTCAAAATAATGGCTGAGGGGTGACTGTAATTCCATTTATGGGGCTCATAATTTCTCTTTCTCCTGCAGAATCTGAAATTAAATCAAGCCCCAAGGCAGGCACAAACACAGGCAATGTGGTTTTTTCTTATAGGTAGGAGAAGGGCCTCACAAAAACTGGCTTTTTCAGTATCACAGTTTTTAATGAATTGGTTTTCAAAGTTTTTTTTTCCCTCCTGTAAGGCAGCTGGGCTTCTTTTGGAATGAGTGTGTGCATAGTCTTAGATTTAACTTCAGTTCCTCTGGATTGCTTTTGGTTTTACTTTTTTTAGAAGGAGAGATTCAGGTGGTGGGGAGAGAAGCCTTAAGGGTGTTTGGTTTTTTTTTTGAAGAGGTGTTTAGAGTGCTTCAGCATCCTCAAGAGCCATCTTAATCTTCTCAGGTGAGCATGGAGCATACCCTGACCAGCTCTTTTACTAGAAATTAAAATTTTATTTTAATTTCGACCAGTTTTAGTAAAGGTCTCTTGGCCTGGGCTGAGATTCTAAAACAAACAAAAAACCCCTTTCAACTTTATGAGTCACAGGCAATGCACCACACAGATTTTAAAAAGCAATTTGTAGTTGTAGGGAAGTAAAGAAATCTGTTTGTTCTCTGATTCTTGACTGAGAACTGTGAGTAAATACAGTAAAAGTGCTTAAAAAACCAGAAAGACCAACTGTTACCTGCAGCAAATTCAAAGTATCTGTGGTGTACTTAAGTTCTTTGGTTTTCAGGGTTTTTTTAACATTTTGTTTTTGATTTTAGATTTCTGGGATTTGCTACAATAGCAGTATGTTAAAAGTTCATCGAATTCTTTGTGTACCCAGATGGGTAGCAAAGATATTTTCATGGACTCTTGAACCAGTCTTCTCATCTGCGGAGCCAACGAATGAAGTTCGAGTGGGAATGGGAGCCACAGTTGACATCCAGAGGCAGCAGAGAATGGAGTTACTGGATCGTCAAATCATGATGTCTCAGGTTGCCCAAATGAGGCGGCAGAGACAGCAGCAGGTATTGCAATGCATTCTTTAAGGATTATACTGTTATAAGAAATACATTTTTTTGGTTCATAGATCTTGCATTGCTCCTGTTTCTTAAAATTATTTTTTAATTTTTCTCCATCAGTCCTTCACACACTGTTGTACTGCTGATTGTCATTTAAGTGGTTTGTATGGCTTTATATGTTCAAACTGCTTCACAAAATGGGAGCAGGATGTCAGACAATCTTGTGAGGATATCAGTACTCCTGGCATTTTGTCACAAAAAGTGAAGATGAAAGGTAAAGTGATTGCTTCTTGGTGGTCTTTAGTGAAAGCCATTGTGTAAAGTTAGAAAGTCAAAATGCTCCTCACTCTTTTGAGTATCTGTCTGGTCAGCAGCCTTTTCAGAGGAGCTGAAAATTTTCTATGAAATTCCTTTGTTTGTAGGTGTATAGGTTGTTTCTTAAGGGCAGAAATTAAAATCTGTAACTTACAGAGGTAAACCACAAGTGACTTTCTGTTTGCCACGTTTAATCCTCTTGGTTTATTTCCTTATTGAGCAGAATAGCAGAGTCTTTTTATTTTCTCTGTTTTATACAAACTAACAAATCCAGATATTCTCAGTCTTTGTGTTGTAGGGCAGCAAAACAAGGCAGGTGGTGTCTCAATTCCTGTATCTTAGATGTGTTCACTGTCTTCACTGTTTTCTTTGCCTGAAACACAGCTCTGTACTGATACACAAGTTCTTTTTGTGTTGGGGGTAGTGCAGTGCAGGTATAGCTGTGTTACACTTTATGCATTCCCAGAATTGGAGATGCTATGGCATAAAGCTTTGGCCTGCAGCTGGAGTATGAATCTTTGTTTCCAGTCCCTGATAACATTATTCTGTTTTTCTTATTTCCTTAACATTTCAATATGATGAAATTATTCCTTAAGCAGAAACTTCTAATCTATTGTTCTCCATTCCTATTAGAACGCTGATCAGTTTTAACATAAGAACTGAACTAGAAATGACTCAGTTCTTGAACGTTGCCATTGTAATAGAAAATGAATTGAAACTCTATGTTGGACTACAAGCAGCTGTGAGGAGTGCAGCCGGTTTCTTCAGATGTGAGAAAGAAGCCACTTCCAGTTATGAAGGACAGTCTTTCTAATATCTCTTTAATTACAAAAAGTGGTAAATAAGTTCAGAATGGTAAATGATAAAAGAACTGTTGATAACATTTTCTTCTCATCTTGTCCTTTCCCTAGGCTATGAACAATGAAAGTGGAAAAATGTCTTTTCATGTTTGACTTCAAATAGAATTCTTTAAAAAGGTGGAGGGGTTTGACTAAAATGCAGGAACACTGTTTGAACATCAGTAAGATGCTTCCCTTTACAAGTTGCTGAAACACTTTCAAGTTACCTTCATGTTTAGCCTTTAACTTGAGCACAGCATTTATTTAACTGGTAGTGCTGATCTGTGAAACCAGTGATCAGAAGGCCATAGGATCAATGTATGAATGTTCCATAGAGGCTCTGCAGAAAAGGTGTGTTATGAAAGCTTTTGACCCGCCTGGTGTTTTTTAATGACTCATTCACAGAATTTACTGGTCATCAGCTAAATCACAAAAAGCATCACTCACAAATATTGCTGTGCAGTTGTAAAAATGAAAAACAGACTATTTTCAATCTCAAAATAATATTTGAAAAGTTGAAAACCATTTTCTGGATTGGTGTACTTGGGCAATTCTTTTGCCTTTAGAAATTTGCTGAGGTGTAATTTGAAGACAGTGGAGTGGAACAGATCATGCTACAGATGAAAAGAATTTAGATGATAATTTTACCTGTGGGAGTGAAGCTATAAAGAATGCAGCTCAGTTTCTTAGACAGTTTTTTTGTGAAATTGAAAATAATAAAAACTGTGAAGTACATGTCAGTCATCAAAACAGGCTTTGAATTATATTCTGGGTAAATGTTGTGTGGATTTCTGAAGTTCCAATATGGTGTCTGTATGTAGTGTGCCATAGGTGAGATAAATTAACATTTTCTCTCACACTTTCTGCTTTGCTTGGTGAGGGAAGTGAACTTTAACTTTCTTCTCCATACCATAGTGCAACAATTTTGTTCAGCTGCCCCTTGAGAAGGTGCTCTGCTCATTCCTCCCACTCCTTTACTCTTCAGTTCATCTGTTTGAGAAATGACCCCTTCTCTTAAATAGATGCTTTTTGTAGTAAGTTTATTCTTTGAGTCTTCACAAGAAATTCTGAAGAACATGAGCCTGACAGGTTATGCAAACCAACATTAAAAAGTTTAAATTAAAAAAAAAAGGGGGGGGGGAGGAAAGAAACTGGGGGAAAAGCCTTTCTCAAAAGTTGTTTGTAGTACACCTCTATGATACTGAGAGATAAATAATTTTATCTTTTTTTTTGTTTCCCCCTGCTGTTCACTAAGTCCTTTTATCCAAAGCAGAATTCACTTTGGATGCTTTCTACAAAAAAGAAAAAGCAAGGAGCAATCACCCCAGAATTTCTTTGCTGGCAATTCTTTGAGCTTTACCATTCCCGGTCTTTTTCTAGCTGAAATCTTCTGGTCTGGAGAAACCTGAAGCATGGAACTGTGTGTGTGAGTGCTGGGTTGTCAAACACCCTTGAATTCAATGAGTGGATTGAGTGTGTGGTAGAATTTTAAAATAAACCCACCAAGTTCATTACTCGATGTACCTCATTTTAGCTCTTAAATATTCAGCGGACACTGTGTCTGAATATGTTGCCAGAAGCTGTTATGTTGATAGTTTCTCAGGGGAGTGTGGTTAAATGGTGACTGGTTTTGTGTTGGTTTCTAGTTGCTGTGGATACAGCCCTTAAACACATGGTAATGTTCATCTAGAAAACTTTCTAGATCTTATTGTGTTCTTTATTTGCTTCTGTGGATATTGCTGAGAAATTACAGTCTTGTCCCAAATGAATTACATAGCATGACCTACATTCACCTTTAAAGGCAGTAGAATAAAATGTGTGCCATATGTATTCATTCCCTGAAAATACCAGCTTGCCATTTTGTTGCTGCTTTTTAAACTTTACTTTCATAGTTATTTTCTTTTGCACTTTTTTTGTCTATCCTATTTTGTAAATAGTTTGTCCTGGTTTTCTTTTTTTCCCATTATCTGATCTTCTGTTCCCCTTCATATTGCTGTCACATTTTCATTCACCACTGTGCCATTTTCCTCCTACATTTTTGTCACCTCTTCACCTTCATCTCTCTTGTTTCCCATACTTTGTATTTGCTCCTATATAAAATGCTTCTTCACTTTGGGGGAAGTTCTCTCCTGTCATGTCTGAACACCAGTAATCATTTGCTATTTTATCCTTTTGCTACTGTAATATATCAATAAAGTTGGTCTTCCTCTCCTGATGTTTCTATTTCTAGATCTCTTTTATTTCTCAGCATTTTTCTAAAGTTTTTCTTTATTGTAACCCAAATAAAACCCTGGTGGGAAAAGGGAAGCAACTGCAGCATCTGTGCACCAGTGTGAGTATCAGGGCGTCAACTTGACTTTCACTTCCCATTGAGACTGTGGAGGGAGGCTGGCAGAGAACCAAACTGTGAACAGATAGGGAAGATTCCGTGCCTAGGTGATATTGGCTACTCTGATGTCACTACAGACTGTTATGTGGAGGTGGTGCAAGGTTGCAAAAAGGTGGGGAGCACCTTGTGTTGGCATTAACTACAGCTTCTTGGAACACTCCTCACTGTGTCCATTCAGGATGGGCGGTGTATCAACCTCAGTCCCTTCATCTTGAAAGAATGGGTTTTGGATCTGCAGAGCATTTTAGCTGAACATGTTAAGGACATCATATTGCCTTCTTCTTGGATTCTCTTAAGTGTCTTGTATCAGGGAAGAGCTTTACCAGGTTACTCTAGACTGTAACAAGCCTACAGCCATATATGAAAATCTTCATTTCACTACTTCTCTATCTACCCTGTTGGCCACTTCAAGCTTATGCTGTCTTTTCTCTCCTGTATTTTTGTTCTTCTCTTCCAGCTGCCCTTAATTTTCACTGAGAGCAGAATCTCCTAAGATTGATACCACATGGTATCTCATATGTGTATCTCATCTTCATCACATATGAGATTCTGCTGCTTGCAAAGACCAGACTTCTATAACAAAGGGATTTCCTCTAATTGTTCATTCATTAGATGTCTTTCTCCTGGGACACGGGAGAGATGTTCTGTGGGTAGGTACACTGAGTGTCCGCATTATTATGGGGAGCCTCATGTCCTGAACAATTTGCAAGTTTTAGATTTTGTCAGCTAAGGACTGTGTGTCTAGATTGGTAATTTAGCTTCTGGTTATATCTAAGCAGTAAACTCCTGACCTTGGAAAAAATAGATTAATGGAGCAAAGGTTTTCCTGGCTCAAGAATTCTTCCTCAGGAGTGTTATCCTCATTCAGGAGGGTAGAAAAGAAATCCCCCAGCGAATATAATATACTCCTAGACAGTCCAATTCTGCTTTTTCAAAGTGAAGAGCTAGACCTGGGCTTATTTTTTAGCTTTTCTACTGGTACTGAGGTGGCACTTCAATGAAGTTTTCTTCAATCACTTCACAAGTCTGAGTACCAGCAAGAAGTCCTTCCAACAGATATTTTGAACCATGAAGACCTTCCGCAACCTTTATACATTGCCAAATCCACAAAACCCCTTGTTGTCACAGCCAGGACTTCAGATGGAAGCAGCTTTTCTGTTTTGTTGCACAAATGTATGTATCATTGTCAGGAAGGAAACTACCAGACTGCTTTACCTGAATAAATGGGTGAGACTTTCAGCTGAGTGTCACACCAAGTTTTTTCTCTAATTTGGTTTCCATTTCAATCAGTCTGTGTTACTAAGGCTTCTTTGGGATTTTGTGACATATTTGAATAGAAACTGCCTTTAGCAACACTTGCATAAACTCCAAAGACAGTGATATGAAGAGTACCAATAGGATAAAAAAGCTTTTATGCCTAGACACCTGGGAAATGTGTGCACAGGATTTGACATCATATTTTTAAAGAATTCTGTTAACCAGTGAGTGATTTAGAGATTCATTTCAGCCCATGAATGATGCTTGTATGCTGCAGCAGTAATCACTGTGGCTAAATTTAGACTCAGTATTCCATCACTCTTCCCTTCTTCTGCATGCCAGTGTACATATGTGGACACATTTTGAAATAACAGCTTCCATTTTTGTAGAGAGAACATTATCTTTTCCTTCAGACCTGTGTGTTTTAAACTCATCCTCTGTTTTTTTGTGCTCTTATGGCATTTTCAAGCCTTGGTTATTCTCTGTAGTTGTTTAAAATTATTTTGTTTGTGTTGAAAATAAACTTGGATTTATATAAAGAGTTTATTGGGTGTAAAAACTGCATATGCTGCTGATGTTGGCATGCCTGAACTCTGTTTTTTAACTGTTTCATTTCAATAATGTATTTGCAGCAACTGATAACCCACTGCTATCTAGACATTCTGGATTATTTTGCTGTATGACTTCTTTCATGGATTCTAGGTGTGAAATTAAAAATGTTGAATTTCCTGTTGAATTTCCCAGTAATGAACAATCCATTACTATTTCCTCTACAGACTACCACAGAAACTTCAGATTTCTGTCTTTTTTATGGAAGTTGGCAATTCCACAAGCTGACAGAACTAGAGCCAGCAGACACTAGTACAACTGGAATAAGCTGAGTGTGTCTCATTAACAGCCAGCTGTCACAATCACAAGATTAAGTTTCTCTATCTCCTAGTCATTGGTAGCACCCTGCTCATATATTGAACAATCCTTTTTTCTCTTGGAATGATGAAATTCTCTTTCATTTTGACTTAGCTTTTGAGCTATAGCCTTTGAATTTGGTTTAATATTTGTAATCAGCTTCCCTAGAGAAGCAGTGATTGGACAACTTCATAAAACAAAACACTGTTTTATTTCAAAGCAAATAAATTGTTTGGAAAATATAATATTTTTATTCTCCTATATGATTGGTCTATATTTCTTTCCTCTGGCAATTTAACTAGAGGCAATTTCTTATAAAAAGCTTATGATATACCAAATTGCCCCAGACATTTCCAGAATATTTAATTCACTGTTGTTGAATCACGTTCTGTTTACAGAAGGCAGGGAGTTTTTAGGTGTACCTGTCCCTTCATTTCTAATGAACATGGTGCAAATAAGGCATCTGTTTTGGGGGCAGTCACTTACTGGATTCCAGGTCTGCTTCTATTGTCATTCCAGCCTGCACTTAGAGAGTCTTGACAGCAAATTTCTTCTTCCAGAGTGCCATTTTCCATAGTATGTAGTAAAAAAGAAGCCTGTGTTTCAGATAGTACATGGTCCTCCTTAATATGTAGGATTTGTGGTTTGAACTCTGATACTTACACATGACAGCTGTGAGCTGGTTCCACCTTTGTTCCTTAATGTGCTGCTGTGGTGGCTTAGGCCCAGCCAGCAACCAAGCACCACACAGCCACTCTCACCTCCCCCTGCCACCCTGGTGGAGTGGTGAGGAGAATCAAAACTAGGGTGAGATAAGAACAGTGTAATAATTGAAACAAAGTAAAATATAGGAGTAGTAGTAATAATAGAAATAATAATTTTTTTAAAACCCACAAATATGTGATGCACAATACAGTTGCTCACCACTGGCTGACAGAGGCCAAACCCCATTCCCTAACCTGGATCAGCCCTCCTTTTGGTTAACTCACACAGTTATATATCCTGGGCATGGTATGAAATGTCCTTTTGTCCAGTTCAGTTCACCTGTCCCAGCTGTGCAACCTTCCAGCCTTTTGTTGAATACTTCCTCACTGGCAGAGCATGAGACACACAAAAAATAGTCCTTGACTTTAGATAAATACAGCTTAGCAAACCCCCAAATATCAGTGTATTACCAACATTATACTGAATCCAAAACACAGCACTACCAGCTGCTGAGAAGAAATTGATTCTATCCCAACTGAAATCAGGACAGGTACCTTAAGAGGTGCTACAGGTGCAAAGTGTTGACACCTTGAATATTGACTTTGAGATATTAATAAATGGAAGCTAATCCTATTTGCAGCCTAAGACAGAACTTGAACCTTCACATCCCAGAATGGGATGCTGATCTGTTCTTTTCCCTATGTCATCACAGACTAGCCTTTTATTTACTAAGGGATGTATATTTACATTATGTAGTATTTGTATGATTATGTAGTATTTTGGAGGATTTAGGTTTGAGTTTCCTTTGTGCCAAGAGTTTGTTATCTCAGTTTGTCAAATCAAAACAATTTTAGAACTCTGATTTCTCACTTTGGTTCCAGTCTCTTCTTATTCCTTATTACTATTTGAAAAGGTTTTTGCATAGGAGGTGAGTGAAGAATTAGCTATCTAATCATCATGCTTCAATACCAGTTCAGTGTCACAAGTCCAGATCCAAAGAGCCATGGGGTAAGGATTAAAACTGACTCTGTTTTGTGCAAAATGTCTAACACAGAGCTAAAGTTATTTCCCCAAGTACAGACTCCATGCTCATACTGGTGGACCTGCCTTCAGCAGTTGGAACACTGGACACTCCCAGTGTCATGCCAGTGCATGAAATACCTTCCATTGTCTCTCAGGCAGCTTCAGAAGCCAGATTAAGGTGTTCCTTCTAGATTTCAAAGGAAATAGCTGATCAGGCTTCAGAAAAGACCACATGTGGATTTCTGAACTTGTATGACATATGAGCTCCTCAGGGACAATGCAGGCATCAAAGTTCAGGATGCAGAAACTAAGAGCTGGAGACAGAGCCTTTTGGCTGAATAGACTTGTCTGTAGGATAAATTTCCAGGAAATTAGAATATCATTAGAAATTGCTGGAGTGCTTTACTTGGTGAAAAATTCTGTCGTTAAGAACAATGCTTACAACATTAATTCTGTTATGTTTTGTACCCCCTTTTAAAAAAGGGAAGTTATTAAAGTAAGAGGAAAACAAAACACCAAAGAAAGTTTCCCCAAACAACCAAAAAAACAGAAGAGTTTTATCGTCACAAAAAGAGACAGGCTAGACTTTGAGTAAGTGTACTGGAAATTTCACCATTTTTCTCTCTTATGCAATGTTTAGGGCAGCAGACATCATGTCATCCAAGGCTGTGCTTTTTTTTTGTTTGTTTATTTATATCATCAGTATATGGACTTTGGAGTCAATACATTGTTGAAAAATTTATGCCAGAAAAGCAAGTCAGTGTTTCTTGTTTTCAGTAAATTTTGTTATGAAGCTTTATATGAAAAAAATAAGACAGTATTTATATCTTTATCGTGTAAAGGTTTCTATACAGAGTGGAATATTTTACAAATGTAACTTTAAAAGGTGGAATGCAAAGCAATTTCCTTTTTCTTTTTTCTCACTGTGGTTATTATGATAAGAAAAGGTGAACAGGACGTATCAGGAAGTACTTCCTGTTTGTGCAAGTAGATGACAAGCTGGCATTAACCATCTACAGGAGATAACATTATCAAAATGTCTTAACCACGTGCATCACTTTCAAGAGGATTTTTAAAAAGCCTTTAATTTCTTTTGAAATTAATGTACTTAAAATATGTGCATATCTGAGGGCTACATAACTGGATATTTGTTAATTGTCCATAATTCAAGACTTATTTGTGAAGATTTGGATAGGAAGTGCTTTTACAAAATATGCCATGGCAGGTGTGTATATGGGAAACAGGTTGAGCTGTTTTTCAAAACAGAGAAGAAGGAGATTATCTGAAAAGAAGTGGCATAGCTAGGTTTTAGCAGGCTGTACAATCAGAGACATTTGTTAGCTCTAGATATTTCTTTCTTATTCTGCAGGAAAGGAGGATACATCTTTCCTGTAAACAGAATTGTCCCAGGCACCACTAAAAGAAAGAAACAACAACCCAAATTTTAAAAAAGAAAAACAAAATCAAGGATGTGACTTCAGAAGGCACAGCTTCTCTACGTAAAGCCTTGGCAGCTATCCAGGAGTAAATCATCAATATGGCATTTCCTTAAAACCTTCTCTGTAATGAAGAGCTGCTATTTTCCCCATTTCTTTAGTTCATTCCATTTGTAAATCTCATTCTTTGGTCATCTAAACTTGTGATGAGTTTGTTCTCTTCCTGTAACAGAAGTTCCAACATCACCAGTGTTCTCCTAATCCATTTCCAATAGTGATTTATTAGAGACCAGTAAAATTACTTCCTTGGTATGTTTGTCTCCTATCAGGCAGTAACAAAGAACTTAAAATCAACTGATTCATCCAGTCTGTGCTGCTAGACAAAAGGAAACTTCTGACTTTTTCTGAAAAATTACAGCATAGGATTAAAGGGGGGAGAAAGTCTTACAGGCTTTTCTTAGGTTTGTCTTGTCACCCTTCTAGTCAAATAATTAATGAAGCAGTGCTTTTGCTGTTGACATGTCAAAGACTAAGCTGGGAACAGAGATAAGGGCCCAGGCATCAAGTTGTGCACAGCATTTTTATGAATCATGGTCTAGAATTTTTCAGTGCTCCACATTCTCTAGCAGAACACTTGCACTGGCTCCTCCCTGACACCAAGGATCAGGACCAAGAAAAATATTGCCTGAGATAATCTCAGTGCAAGATCTCCCAAGTGTATCAGTTGTGGAATCTAGCTCTGAATGTAAGAGGCTTAAGGCATCCTCCTTACCTGGTCATGGGTCATGTTAAATCTCAGCCCCCAAACCATGTAGAGTTTAACTTAATTCTTTTTATAACGAACTGCTGACCAGAATCACAGAAGAACTGCTTGGATTTCACTAAATGGATTAGACTGGCACACTGAAAGTGTTATCACTGAAAGTGCTGCTCAGGAAAGGAGCTTCCATAGTGGACCCTGGAGCATCCCCACTACTTATTATTTTGGACCACTGCAGAGATCTCTGTTATCTGAGACAAGGCTTCTGTGGAGAGTGGGAAGATTGGTGTGAGCTCCCCTGTGCTGTTGGGTGTTGGTGCTGAGGGTCAAGTATGGTGTGAAATGCTTAAATATGGTTTGCTGATTTCCCAGGAGGGAGTCTCAGATGGTTTAGAAGCATCACTTACATAAATTAATCAGACTGGGTATCTTCATGTGAAATCTTCTTGACTTCTCACAAGTAAGTCTGGTGGCACAGTGTAAAACCACTGTGCTACAGAAATGATCATGAAATTATGAAGGAGAGATCTGCAAAATAATTTCGGTAAGGCAAGAGTGAATATTGGTTTGGAAATCTCCTTCTGTGCATTTTTTAAACTGGAGTTTGATATTTACTTGATGTTAAGACATTATTTATGTTAAGACATTATTTGTGCTTGGTATGGCTCAATTTAAAACAGATCTTCATGTTTCTGTTGTGATAGTTAAGGTTGTCTGAAGGTCTTTGCACAGTCACCATCCATACTGTAAATCCATAGTCTTGATCTCTGTCTTCTGTGGATTTAAGACATTCACTGCACTTCCCGGTTTTCCCTTACCTTTATGAGACTGACCACATTGCCAGTCCCATAGTTCCTGCTGCAGTTCCTTGAATCCCTGCTCTTTTGAGCCTGACCTTGTGTATGTGTGTCATCTCATTAGAAGCAGCACTGTGAAGGGAAACAATTTTCTTTCAGTTAAGATAAATTATCCTAATGCACTCGGTTTTGGTGAAGTTTAAAAGACTACACAGATGAGAGGTGCATCACATCAGAGTTAATCCTAACCATCAGTGTTCACATACCATTAAATGTTGGATATTTTCCTCTCATTAATATAGTTAAGAACTGATACATTATCTTTATCACAGTTTCCAAAGGTAATTGAAATAGTCGATTTTGATCTAATTGGTCTAGTGTGTTTTCTCTAGGAAGGGGTCTTCACATGAAACTCTTTTGAATGCTTCAGTCAACAGCTGTAATTTATTAAGGTATCTGCTGTAAACCTTCAAAACTAAATAGTTACATTTGTAAGGAAATGTCAGTTCTTATTGAAAAGAATGAATTCTGTGTATGTTAATGCAAACTGTATTGTAAGCTTAAGGAAAGGAAGTAGATGAGTCTGTAGTGTTAGGTAACAGAGCACAGGACAGAGAGGATGCAAAACCAAACTGGAATAGGCAGCTCAGTACTGAAGCTCAGGGCACTGTTGGAAAGATACATTTATTTTGGTCTTCAGATACACTGAGATAAAGATAAATTAATGTATATTGTAGATTTTGTATTTGGTATACATTATTGTGTATGGCTTATGATGCCTCAGAGGGGTGTGTCATAGTCCTGTTAGTATTTTTACCAATTCAATGTGAATGACTTGTGGCAGCATTACTTTCATCTCAAGTCATCTCTAAATAGTAAAAACAGGTAAAGCAGCATTAGTGCAGTGCTCTCACTGAACTGTAGAGCTTAGTAGACTCTGAGAAATTCAAAGTTCAAACTCAATGTAATTCTGAGTTATGGGAAACTATAGATGGGGAAGTACAGGAGGCGATTCCCCAAGACCACAAGGTAGTGCAGTGGTGTCAGTAGAAGATCTGATCCCTCTTTCTCCTTAGGCTTATGCTCCAAACCAGTTCTTGTTTTTACAACACTGTGCTGTTTGACTAACATGAGACTTACACAGAATCCTTTGATCAAAACCTCATGAATGTTAAGCAAATATTTTATACAGTATGGGAAATGTCGACACATACTTTTTAAATTCAAATTCACTAACAGTGGGATCTATGTCTTGAAAATGGGTGATGGCTTCTGGCTATTTCACATCTTCACAGGCAAAAATGTACTCTAGTATAGAAGGGACTAGAATATTTCTCAAGCTGATGTTTCAAGTCTCATGACTCTTCAAATACTTTTTTTAAGTGTGCCATTGTACTGCCCCCTGTGGTGTCTGGGCTGGTTGGGTCTCCTCTGGACAGAACGGAAGGAAACAAAGGAAAGGG
>NW_005054363.1:2506308-2519022 GCF_000277835.1 Geospiza fortis
TAGCTGTTGCTGGTCTGATTGAGCAGAGAGTATTTAATGTTCTAAGGATACATAAAGGCAGGAAGAGCACTCTGAGAGAAGAAAAGAAAAAGCTCTCGTAAAAGGAAGGCCTTCTGAGAAACAACGTTATAGAACTAAAATAGAGCAACTAGAGGAAGGAAGGCCATGTCCTATATATACAGAAAGGGAGGGGGATCTTCTCCATAGTAACAGGGAGAGCAGGGGAGGAGGGAAAGGACAACACAGACTGACAGACTGCAAAAGATGTTTCAACTATAAAAAAGAGATCTTACCTGCTTATGGGATCTATGGGCTTTGCGTGATACAAAATCCCTTCCAAAATGTGCATTTAAGCTAATGAAATGAGGATTCATTATTTCTGGGCAATTATAAAGCTTGTATTTTAGTATTTCTTCGTTATGTTCCAAATATCTTGCTATAACAAGAGTTGAAGTTTGGTTGTTAAGAGGAAGTTTCAGTTCTGTGATTTGCACCATACTTATGTTACTGCTGTGTGCTTGCATTATTACTATGTAGTTACAAGATGTTTTGGCCCTGGAACATGGCCAGGTTTTGCAGCAATATTTCATACATGGAAGTTGGGTAAATGTGGTGGGTCTGCAAGTCACACCAATGTCACAGAGGAAGTCTCTTGCATGGAAGTCCCAGGTCTCCTGAAGGTTTGGTTTATTCTGAGTTTCCTGATGTAATTTTACTGATGCACTGAGAAGCCCCTTTTGCTTTTTTCCCTCCCTTATTTCTTGTACTCTTTTTCCCTCGTTAACTTCAGCAGCAATTTTGTAAAGTACTTGCAGGACCCTCTGTTGCGCCTCTTGCCAGGACAACCCCTGTTAGTAAAGACAGCTGTCTTTCAGCCTCAGAAACCTAGCACTGTACTAAACCAGATCTATCTCAATGGATCTGAAACATCCTTTCCTCCTTCTGTTACCACTTTTCCTTAGTTTGCAGTGATTACTTCAATCAACGAGTAAGAAAGTAACCAATCCAATTCTTGCTTCATTGGAGACTACAGCAGTTTTTGTTATTTAAAACAAAGTACTTTACTTAAAGATCTGCTTTGATATAATGTGGCACAGATATCTTTTTGTTTAAAACATTTGTAGTTCTTTTTGCAAAGACTGACAGTGGTGTCTGCTTTCAGGGTGGGATGATTAACTGGAATAGACTGTTTCCTCCTCTACGTCATAGACATAACGCAAATTATCAAGATCACCCATCTGAACAAGGCATACCTCCACCTACTGAGGTTTCTGAAGAGCAGGTAAACACTTTCTTTTTTAAAATGGCATTTAAAATTGTTAGCAATTAATCTCAACTAATTTTTTATCATCTGTTTACATGGTTTCTCTAATGATTTCTATAGCAGCAAAAATGAGCATTTAAGGTAAAGGTTGCAATACACAGACAGCATATTGTCATTACTATCCAAACCAGAGTTACAGAGCTACTTGGGAGTTTCTACTTTTATGTGTTGCTGCTTGTATTTTGTATTTAAAGATGTTGATGGTTTCAGAAGTGGAAACTGTTCAAATCTGATAAAATAAATGTTTCAAAGAAAGAAGAATGATAAATAAATTTCATTATTTGTCATGTAGAAATCATCTTTGCTGAAATCCCCAGCTTAAGTTTCCAATTCAGTAATTTTGGGTTTTTTTTTAATAAAAATGTTATGCAAAACACACTTGGGCTAAAACCTGGATGTTTCCCTCAATAATGTGGTCTACTAATTCCTCATACTGATGCCACATAGAAGATTGTGTCCTTTCTATCAAGTAGAGATTTACACTTCTAGACTTTTTTCTGATAGTTTTATTCTCAAAAGAGATGATTATTTACTCAGAAATTTAAGAATTCAAGATTAGTCTTATTCCTGCATTCAGAATTTATTGCATGCAGTCAAGTTCTCCAGGTTGTAGCCTACCTGCAGTTAGCTGTGTTGGCCATTTTATAGTTTAAGGTCTCTGCTGCTCTTGAACAAAGTTAGGTTTCTTTCCCTTTTTCCGTTTTTATAAGGAGATAAGTCAACACTTGGTAGCAGCAATGTCATTTTAGTTTAATCTGAGCTTCTCCCAAACAGAAGTCTTTTCTATGATCTGATTTCTAGCTTTGATTGGATGTTAGATTGTGTTGAAAATGTTCAAAACTTTTTACTGCACTTTTGACTGCAAACTTTCAGGACTACATCTAGAAAGGGGGAAAAAAACCAACAACAACAACAAAAAGAAAAACCTCCCAAAAAACCAACAAACCCCCAATTAACAACAACAACAAAAAAGAAAATAATAATAAAAACCCACACGAAAAAGCACATTCTGAGACAAAGCCCAGAAACTTAGTTTTGGCTGTCCTGAAGGTCTACTCAGTGCCAGTATGGGATGGACCAAAAGATTTCCCTGCTGGGTTGGCTTACTTCTTTAATTATTGGCAAATTCTGCTTATGGGGACTTCTGTTTTTGGTCCAAAACTAGTGAAATAGTTGCCAGTCTGGATTCTTCCCAAGGCCCAGGTTTATGAAAGCAATATGCACTTATATTTTCTGATGCATTGAGGATGTAGGGCAAACTTGATTGCTGTCATTTGCAAGGCTCTCTGGTTACCCTGCAAGTAAGAAGTCATTTAAGCACCTTTGGTTTTTCAATACTGTACTAATAATGACACAAGTTGTCTTAAAATGGCAGAAATGCAAGGGTTTCATCTGTTCATCACATTAAAGTTTGTGAGCATTTGCAATGCTTGTGGTACAAAAATCTCTGCATTTCTTGTGGGGTTTTAGCACCTTTAGTTACTGTTGCCAGTTATACATGGTTTCCTGGAGCTGGATTCATTTCCTGTGGTTAAAATGTGCTCAGATGAAAAGAGAATTTTGTTATTACTATTCCCTGTGGTGCTTGATGAGTGTTTCTGCAAATAG
Organism: Geospiza fortis; assembly: GCF_000277835.1. Lineage (NCBI taxonomy): Eukaryota > Metazoa > Chordata > Aves > Passeriformes > Thraupidae > Geospiza > Geospiza fortis. The sequence goes on from NW_005054363.1 coordinate 2,509,241, forward strand.
GAACGTTGCAATTCCATCTATCATTTCTTAAAGTTAAAATTCATGGCAACTGCAATAAAAACTTTACTTCTGAAGTGTGTTTCTGTGGTTAGCTTTTATTCCTCTGCCTGCCCTTTTTCTCATAAAAAACCCACAATCTTAGATGAAAAAGAAGAGTTACAGGTTACAACATTGAGTTTGGACTTAAATTGTTGCTGCAGAAGTGTCGAAAGTAACAATTCATTTCTCTCCCTACAAGAAGGTGAAAAAACGAGGCAGTGGATTGTAAGGTTGATGTTCTGACATCCAAGGTAGCTGTTCTCGAATGTGTTGTGGGGGTGTATTTATATTAAGAAAAGAAGGACCTGCGCCTCTGGGCAAACTTGGCACTTGTATATTTCTCAGGAAGTCACCAAAGCAGAGATGATTAAAAATACTGAAAGTTCTGGAGGTGTCTTAGAGGAAAGAAAAGCTGCTTTTGGTGGCAGTTTTCTTTTAAAAATACTTTCGGTGCTAGTGCTGCACATTGGTCTTGCACCCTGGGAAAATTCCTCTTGACATGTGTACAGCCTCCTCTGCGTTCCTGCTTCACTCTGCTGCTGCAGGCTCACTGCAGGCACAGGAGGAGGAGTAGCAGTAGCTCTCTGACAGTGTCTGTAGCCCAGGACTTCCAGGTTGAGACTTGTGGTGGCTGGTCATAAGACCCTTTGAAGCAGGATGAGGAATGCTTTATGCTGCCAGCAGCCACAGTTACTTTGACATGCCATTCCCTGCCCTCCCACACTTTTTTTCCACTTCTGGAAGATTAATTTAAAAAGTGAATGAGTTATATTGTGACTTTCAGTCATACTGAAGTGAGACTTACAGATTTTAAGTGTACTTTAAATTGGTATTTAACCATAAATTAAATTTGCATTGTCTTTTTACGCATGGTGCTTTAAATATCTGTTAACACAGAGCACAAAGGTTAGGTGTCAAGTATGTGATATTATAAAGAGGGCTGATCAAGTGGTTATTGATTTAACAAAATCACAATCTAAATGTGCCCTTTTCCATGTTTTTCTTCTGTCAGATGTCACTGGTTTTTGCTTTGCAGAAGTTTCTGGCAAAAAAAAAAAGCTTTTTTGAGTATAGGTAGAAGCCCTCCAAGAATTTCCCTAGACCAATTCAAGTATTGTACTTCCTCTACTTTAGGATTAACTTTAAGGTTCATTAAAAAAAGCCCAACACCTGGAATGAATAGTTTTGAGGGTTTTTTTATGCTCTCTGGAGAAGTAGATCTTTTCAAGGAAAGGAGCTGAAGATTCATTCTGGATTGGTTTTCTCATCTGCTCTATAATTCTGTGTTTTGGTCAGTGTTGGTTTCTTGAGGTCCTGTTCTTGTTGAGAGCAGCAAGCCCCCAGGTCAGACTGTAATTGTCATGTGCAGTACCAGACTTTGGATTTCACTCTTCTTTCAAAACTGGACCAGCTAGGAAAATGCAGGTGTGGCATTTTCTGCAATCAGCTTTGAATTAAGTGGTAGAAAGCAGCCATCTCTGCAGCAAGGTTTTGAAGCACGCTGTCCCTGATAGGTCTTTGATCAGTGGAAAAGGGATTTGTGACATTATTGACTAGTGTGCACACCGTGTGAACAAAACTCTGGTTTTAAAGTGGCGTTACTTCATTTCTTTTCCAGGTCGCACGACTTATGGAAATGGGGTTTTCCAGAGGAGATGCTCTAGAAGCTCTGAGGGCTTCAAATAATGACTTAAATGTAGCCACTAATTTTCTACTGCAGCACTGATGGTTTTGTGTGTGAAGGAGCTTCACCCGATGGGTTTGTACCTGCCTGGGAGAGGATCAAAGCCACCTGCTGGGCAGACTCACCAAGGTCAGCCTGCAGAGAGAGCGAGAGAGGCACGGCTTCACGTGACAGGTGACTCAGAGCCATGTTAAGAAATGATGTGAACTGTTCCCAAGCCTTTGGATCACTTGGTGGTTTCTAGTCTGGTTATCCTTTTCAAATTAACTTTAGTTTCTACTTGTTACTGGATATCACCTAAATTTATTTTTAAATAAAATAGGTGGGTTTTTTCTTGTAAATCTTTGTTAGACGTTATCAGACTTAATGACTAGGAAAAAAAAGCTCCAACAACTACAACAGCTAGATTTACCTGTCAAGAAAAATCATATTTTCTTCATTTACAAGTCTAATTTCTCTAGCTTAAGCGTTATTTTACAGTACTTGATTTTTTATTACAGTAATAAGAGGTTTGAAGATCACTTAATTTTCAACTCAATAAAGGGTTATGGGACTATTATGTCATTCTTTGCAAAGTTTTGTTAATACCTGTAATATTTTATTTCTCAAATTTCTTTTTGAATAAAAGTTGTCATTCAGCACATCATAGAGAGATAGGGTGAGAGAAGATTCATGTGTGTATGGTGAGCTATGGTAAGTGACCACTGTAAATTTGAATTTTTACAAACAGAGTGAATTACTGTTCAAATACGGGTCATGAAGACACTCACTGGAAGCAATAAAGGTGAATTGAATGATGCAATAAGATCAGAACTGGAATGATGTGAATGACTTCCATGGCTAACTCAGAGATGACTTCTGCAACAATGGATGTATGCGGTGTCCTATGTGCTGCTTTCAATTTTTTCAGCTTGCTATATGCTGTCTTAAAAGGAAATTACAAAAAAGCTAACTTTTCTACATAAAAATCTAGTTTTCCAGTGTCAGAGATGAGGATGGCCCTGCATTTGCTGAATCCTCACTGTCTGGTCAACTTTGTGTTGACCACTGGAGCATTAACGAGTGATCCCGGCTGGCACAGGAGGCAACAGGACAGAAGTGCCAAGTTTGTGCCGTGCTGGGTTTGAAGCTTAGATTGATTCCTGAATCAGCTTGCTGGGCTTGACTCTCAGAAGTGCTCAGTATTAGCACCTTAGGAGTTGCAGGGGGTGAGTGCAGAGAGGGGAACATCTCCATGAAAGCAGTCTGAAGGAATACAGGATTCCAGAGTGCAACTCCATGAACCAATCTACACGTGTATCTCACACATTTCATGTATGTTTCTGTCTGTACTTGTGTGTGTGTGTGCAGCATGTGCATATGTGTCTGTTTATATACACACAGGCATATTTAATACATGTATACATTTAGAATAAGGCATAGGGCATAAGAAGTGTAACAGAGGCAATAACAGGTGCATAGGGGATGTTTTGGAAATCCAGATGAACACTGTGTACCACAGCACAGATCTTTGCAGTCTCACTTGGCCTGGAAAACATATGAGGAAATTGCGGGACAAGATTTAGGGGGAGAGAGAGATACTTCTCTTTCCTTTTTTAATTGACTGATAAAGCTGAAAAAAGTCCTTTGGGCATACAAGTCATTATCTAGAAATTGCATCAAATTTGTGCAGCTTTCAGTACATGACATAATTTTTAATTAAGTCAGTGTTCTGTATGTATTTCTTTGGTATTTTGCAGTAGGTTAAGTAAGGGGGGTTTGGCATGACAGTGTTTTTTCTTGGGCTTTGATCAATCTCCTTCAGGGTTTAGCTTGTTTCTGTGATCATATTATTTAGGGAGGGTCTGCTTTTTAAAAAAGGTTGAAAGGTTTTGTTTGTGTGAGGCTGAAGCTATGCGTGTGTGTAGCCCGCAGACACTTCTGTACCCAGGGAACTCTGGAAACCTGCTGTCTTGGAAAGCAAAGGATACATGTAAGAAACAGAAGTCCTACCATAATCTGTATATGCAGACTACTTAAATGTTTTGAAACAAGTACAGGTTTTAATTTTGAAACATACTGATTCTTCCTTCACAAATATTTTATCCAAAAATAGCAATAAAGACTGGTAAATTAATTCATAAGTCAAATTTTGTCTGTAGGAAATAAAATACCTATTCCAGAGTAAATAAACATGCCCTTTTCCGACATTGCCCTGCTGCAGGGACAAGCACAAAGAGTATTCCTTGGAATTTTAAAATATGCTGAGTGGCATATGGGGTGTGTAAGTGGATATTCTCCAAGTCTAAATCCTTTCTCACTGTTGGCCTGTACAGGGAGTATTCAAATGCCATGGTTGCTTGGAAAATTCCATTTTGCTGGGCCTTCTCCAAAACATGGTTAAACCTGAGGGGTAAAATGCAGGTCTTGGTGATGTCAGTTGAAAACTCCAGTTGATTGTGAGAAAAGTCTGTGTTCAAAATGCTTCCAGGGTTGTGATTTCCAATTAGAAAAAAAAAGAAGTGGTAAAAGAAGGGTCTGAGACGCTGTTGAAAACAGTTCCTGTTTCATGCAAGAACCATAGAAGAAAGATGCACACGTTAGAGCTGGAAAACAACTCAGTTTCCATTTGATGGTGAAATTTTCATGAACTGTTTCTGGGAATGTGGGGAGCGTGTTCTTCACAGCCTACACTGGGTTCGTCTGATACAGTTTTGAATGTCTCATCACACAGTTTCTAATCTGTGTGTGACACAAGCCATATTTTTTTGGCACCATGAAGAAGGCAGGATACTTTTCTGCGTATTGGATTTCAAGTCCCTAGAAAATTCATTCTAGTTCTAGTAAAGCCAAGATTTGATATTATGAAATAAAAGTAGTTGCTGCTGTTAAAATTTCCCTACTAGACAGGGAATATCATCTTGTGAGACAGCACTGGAGTAACTTACGGGGGACTTTCCTAGACACATGAAACTTTGAAACACACCCACAGTGAGGTTGATATTTCTGTAAATCTACCTGATAAGCCACCAGGCTCAGGTTCTCAAGCCTTAACTTTTTGCCAAGATGGAGATTGTTTGTCTCAAGACCTACCAAAACCATTTTTCTCCCTCAAAACAAGCATTAAAGACTGCCTGTTACTGAGAGAGCACAGGGAGTGTTGCAGCTGGTTCACACACCAGCCTGTGCTGTCTAGCACTTGCCAGTGCCTTTTGGAATATGTGGTGGAGAAAAGATCTTGTTATTTTTGTCTGGAACAGACGAACAAGCCAGAAAAACTTACTGCAAGGCACTGGGCCAAGGGCAGTGTTTCTGGCTCTCCTGTTTGTATGTGTATGTATATATATGATTATATATATGCATATATGTGTGTATGCATGTGTATATATATACAGAGAGTGGGTCAGAAATTTATGTATTGGTTCAATGCATTCAAGTGGAGCTAAGAGTTTGTTAAAAGAAAATTAAAAGTCTGTATTCAAGACCCCCCTCTCTTAAACGTGTGTTTGGAGTATCTGTGCAGTTGCAAAGGCACCAAACTTTGGAAACACCCCCAACTACAACTCCCATGCTGTGAGGGGAACTGCATCTGTTTGAGGATAAATAAATGCACAGCATTCATTTGAACTGATAGAGGGATTTGATACAAAATTGCAATTAAATTCTTGTGTATTCTTGACAAGAAAAACCTACTTGAGATTGGCTTTCTTTAACTGTGTGGCCACAGTAATCAGTATTTTATATAAATGACCGTGTTTTGAACAAATGAACTGTTTTACAGTTTAGGAGAATCACATGAACACATAAACACTGTATGTGTTTATATATATATATATATGCACACATACATGCATATTTATATATATATATGTAAAATGTGTGTGCCTTTACTTTAAAAATACTGGTTTAGTTTTTAGTAGGATTACATTTCTCCTGTTTCCACATATAAAGGGATTCTTTCACCACAGAAAGTGCACTCTGAAACTCAAAGAGGGTGTGTGCTTCCAACAGTGTTTGGTGCAAATATGAGGTCAGACACCAGAGGAGGGAGCAGAGGAATTTTGGAGCTGGACAAATGGGTGTGACTGTTGAGAATCTCAACACATTGGTAGTTCAGCTGTCATCATTTGTTTTCCAAATGAGTTTTAAGAGGAAGGAGAAGTTAGTTTGACTCATACCTGTTTGTAGGAGGCTGTTTCTACACCTGAATGGTTGCAGTGGAGAAAACAGGAATATACATCAAAAATGAGTGAAAACTTCCAGGATCCTGGCTGAAGTGAAAGCAGGATCCAACCTTTTGACTGGAGATAGGGAGGGACCGTAAGTGTCATGTAAGATTAGCAAAGGAAAGGACTTGAGAGAGATGAGACAGGTGGAACTGAGCAAACTCAGAGAGTTTAGGAAAGAGGAGCATAGTAGAACTGGGGACAGAAAGAAGACCTGCTGAGAGAAAAGGGACAGAGTGTTGCATTGCGCTTAGTTCAGTTTTAAAAGAATTTGCAGGATTTCATGTGGAAAATGAAAATATGCAAGGTTATGGCTAATCTCGTACTTAAAATCCACTCTTTTTTTCTTTAGGGGTGTCTGATAAGGAAATCCTCGCATTTTATTTGGTGAGTTTTGCAGGAGGTGGTACATGTGGCAAGTGAGAAAGCAGTGTAGTCCCAGCAGCTGGGCAGTGCAGCAAACCCTGGAGCCACTCGTATGTGAGAATGCAGATGGTTCTGGCTTCCAAAGCAGTTAGCCCTGCCAACCTGACTTCTCCTGGCACCTCTCCATCCCAGCTGTGGAGAGACCTCCTCCAGAAAGGACACAGCTCCTGCAGGTCCTGCAGCATTTCCCATGGAAGGTGATTTATAATTCCCCGTTCCATGAGAGCACAGCACTGGTGTAAGGGAAGTGGATTGAGAGCTTGTGCTTGCCCCTCACTGCTTCTGGGCATTTGTTTGGGGGCAGAGCAGAGGCACAGGTGCAGTTCTAGGAGAAAACAGTTGTCCACATCTCCTGGCCTGATCAATCACACCAGGGCTTGTTACTTGGCCATGAGAAGCTTTTATTTTTAGTAGATAAGTGCATAATTACATCCCAATATTTTACTGGCTTACAAAGATGGCTTGCAGATACGATGTATGACATGCAGTAGTTTCAGTTCAGGACAATTTAAAGCACAGACTGAAGAGGTGTGTAAATTGGGAACCACTGCTAAGGGAAAAAAGCTGTTCTGTTTGAGCTCTCTCCAGCCCCCCTGCCAAGGGCAGGGACACTTTTCACTAGACTAGGTTGCTCAAAGCTCCATCAAACCCAGCCCTTGAACACTTCCAGGAATGAGTCATCCACAGCTCCTCTCGGCAGCCTGTTCCAGTATCTCACCACCCCAGCATAAAGAACTTTGTTTTAATATCTCATCTAAACCTGCCCTTTTTTTGAAGACATTCCCCCTTCTCCTGTCATTAGAGGCTCTTGTCAAAATAGGCCCTTGTCAAAAGTCCCTCTCCAGCTGCTTTGGAAGCTTTAGGTACTTAGATTTTCAGTGCTCTAAGGTGTTCCTGGATCCTTCTCCAGGCTGAACAATCCCAAGGCGCTCATACTGTCTTCAAAGAAGAGGTGCTCCACAATCTTGGTTGCCCTCTTCTGGACTTGCTCCAACAGGTCCATGTTGTTCCTGTGCTGGGGACCCCAGATGCAGTATTCCAGAAAGGATTGCACCAAAGTTGAATATAGGGACAAAATCATCTCCCTTGACCTGCTGGTCATGCTGCTTTTGATGCAGCCCAGGACATTCTTCTGATGCAAACAGTATATACGATATCCTATATCTGTGCGTGTATTACCTATTATTGTGTGTGTGTCCACAAAGGGTACTCTCTGCCCTCAGATAAAAGTGCAGACTTCTCTTAGAAGACAGCACAGCACCAATAGGCTGCAGAAAAGCAGGAATTACCTGCACGCTGTGCAGTTACACCTCTCTGCACGGAATGCCTTCGATCCCCGTGTGCCTCCCGTAGCCGCCGCCAGCGCCCGGCTCACAAAGGCGCCGCATCCCTGCGCGGCAGCAGACGCGTGGGGGAAGCACAGCCCCATCTGTCACCGTCTGCTTAGACCCGTGGGCGTCTTTCTAACACCGAGCAAAGGTTCCGACTCCCTCTTTTGGAGGGAACCGGTGCTGCTCCTCTCGCCCGGAGGCACCGTCGGGGCTCCCTCCGCCACGGGTACCCGCAGCCGGGGGAGCCGGGGCAAGGCAGGAGCAGCGGCCGGGCGGAGCCCGTGGGGAGGTATTTAAAAGACAGGCAGGTGCTGCACTCGTGGACGTGCTTTAGCGGTGGCCTTGGCAGTGCTGGGTTAATGGCTGGTCCCAGTGATCTCAGGGGTCTTTTCCCACCTAAATGATTCTGTGCTAATGCGTTTCCAAAGCATCGCTGGTAGGTCCGAGCAGTGCTGGGCTAGCAGCATACAGCAAGAACCATGTGAGGAGCTTGGACTGAACAGGTGAACATCAAAGGGTAGGAAAATGTTATTGTGCCTCTAGACAAAATGCTGTGTATGGTTTCTCTTCAGTTTTAGATAAACGCTCCTTTTGCAAGCAGACAGGGAGCACCCACAGGTGGGCAAGCTAGTCTGGGCAATAGAGGGTTCTTTAGAGCTCTCCTTTGCCCCAATTCCTCTTGACCCACTCTGCCCAAATCCCTTCCTTCTCTCCATCTCGTGGATGTTCCCTCAGCTCCAGCTAATTGCCTGCTGTCCCCAGATTGGTACTTTTAAAAGCAAACTAGCTGAGGCTGGTGTCCATCCAGAGGAGGAAGGCTGGATCCCTTCTGCATTGTGCAGCACTACACCCAACTCTTCAGCTGTTTCCTACTCCAAAGGCTCCTACTGGTGGCAAGAGGTGGAGGTACCTTTCTTAATAAAGCACTTCTGAGAAAAGCAGAGTCCAATAAGGAGCAAACGAGGTTATGTTTATACTCCACCTTCTCCTGAGAAGGCTTGGTCATAGATTGGCTTTTTCTCAGCTGTGGGCTGCAGCTTGGCAAAACATCTCAATGTCTTGACCTTGAGTAGGAGGGTTGGCCACTGCTCTGGTGCTGACATGGAAACCAACAGCTACGAACCACTGGCAGCCCCCAACACAGTCCTGTGGAATTTGAGTTACAAACATGGCAGAACCAAGCTCTTCATAGCATGGGTAGGTGATGTTAGGAGCAACAGCCACCACCTGTGGATGGGGAAGTTCAGACACAACAGTGGGGAAAAATTGTTTTATCCAGAGGGCAATGCAGAGTGGGAACTGTCAACTCAGCAAGGGGACCCACCTTGCCTGGAGTTTCCAAGCCTTTTCTGCATGCAGCCATGTCCAGCTTGACATTGTGCCAGCCACAGTCCTGCTTTGGGTGGGCTGCTGGATGAGGTGATGCAGAGATTCCCTTCCAGCAATCACTTCCCAGACATATTAATGGGGCAATGTAACTGTAGAGCAACTACCAACCTAGCCAGACTCCTTCAAGGGTGTTCAGACCACCAACATCCTGGTATTATTGCATCCCAGCTCTTTCTTGTCCATTGTAATATGCTTTTCAGGACAAAGGCCCTCTGCTGGTCAGCACTGAGGTTAAACCTGCTTTGAGGAGGGCTCAGCCTCCAGAAAGGACCTACTGGAGTCTGTTTCCCACCTGAGTTGTTTTAGACATCCCTCTTAGTCAGCCTTCAGCATGCCTTCAGCCTTCAGACCCATACCATAAGTAAAACCATCGCTGTCCAAAAGCTCGTGCGTGTGCATTTAAAACAATGAAGGGCTGCATGTGAATATTATTAACTTTCTAGGCATAAAAAAGGTTATTACCTTAAAGAATGATTTGTATTAATCAAGTGTCTGTTCATGAAACATTTTCAGGTATACTTTTCAGTAAAATAAGTAGCTTTTTTTTCCTTTTCATGTCTCTGTCCCTTCCAACTTCAAAGAAAAGTCTAGACATGCCAGGAACTGTGAAATCCTCTGTGTGGGTTTTTTATCATAGTCTAGTGATTTCAGCAAAGAGCTGAAGAGGCTGCTGCCTACTTTCTCCTCGTCTGAGACGCACAAACCTCA
>NW_005054363.1:2519032-2521677 GCF_000277835.1 Geospiza fortis
CCTGATGTCCCAGGGTTCCTTCTCTTGCTCTGGCAATAGTCACAAGTAAACTCCCATAGAAAGGCTCTCAGACTCCTCAGGGCATGAGCTTTTAGGCTGGTCAAGGTCACAAAAGGCCACTCTCAGTTCTTGTTCCTATTTCTCTGCTAAGGACTATGGGAAGGTTTGGCCCATGAACACATCCAGGGCAGGTTTGCAGCCTTAGAGCTGGGCTGGAATCCAGGCCATCCCCACGATCCCCTTCCTGGCAGTGGGTCCCAGGGTGACTGCAGTGCGGTCAGGTGCAAGGAAGAGCACCCTGGGGAAGAAGCAGCCACCCCAATGGTGAATGTAGGCAGCAGCACATCCAGGAGCTCTACAAATTTCATCCTCACACCTCACACCTCTTCCTTGGGAGAGGGCTTTTCCAGCATCTCCCACATGCCCCACACTTACTGCTTGCCCCATGCAGAGCCCTGGTGCAGGAGAAGGATGCTGGGCAGGCAGAGAGCAGAGCTGCTGTTTGTTGGTGTGCAGAAGGAGCTGTAGGCTATCTTCTGCATGCAAATAACATCCCAGCCATTCCCTGGAGTGCCCTGAGTCCATCTCCTCATGCTGTCTGCCGTAAAGCCTGCAGGGATGGTGCTGTAGTGCTCCAGGGGCAGCGCAGGGGAAGGGGGCAGAGGGACACCCATGGTGGTTACCAGCCCACCCCAGCCCCACAGGGGTGCAGACAGGCACGGGAGAGGGGTGCAGTGCAGTGCTGGGACATCTCCAGCTGGGTGTGCCAGGCAGGGCAGCTGCACGAGCTGCCCCTCTGGGGCTGGGATGAAAAGGAGCGTCTCCGTGCTCCGGGCTGGCAGGTGCAGCAGCACTGAGCACAGAGCCAGGCACACAGAGCCAGGCAGGGCTTTGTCCCTGTCAGCTTGGCTTTGTGAGAGCTCCTGGCTCCAGGCAGGTGAGCGATTGAGCCCGTGTCCTGCAGTTTGACTGGTGCTGGTCCTGCAGTTTGACTCCCCCTCCTGCCATCAAGGATGGTCCGTAAGTCACAGGCCAGGGCAAAGGGAGGGGCTGGTGCTGCTAGACGGAGCTGGAGCCGGGCGGCTGGCTGTTGCTGTTGCTCTCCGAGGGGGTCTTGGCAGTGGAGGAAGTGGCCAGGGAGCCGCTGTTCCTGAAGATGCGGAGCAGCCTCCGCTTGTAGCCCCGGAAGGCGAAGAAGTAGATGATGGGGTCGATGCAGCAGTTGAGGTTCATGAATGCCACAGTGATTTGCAGGGACATCTTGAAGGCTTGCTGCTCACGGCAGGACGGCTGGTAGAGGATCTTCCTGACCATGAACTGGACAATGTTGAGGTGGTAGGGGCTGAAGCAGAGCAGGACAGCCAGCAGAACCACCAGGATGACGGTGAAGGCCCGGTGGTGGTGCCCGTTCTTCACTGTCAGCGGGTTCTCCTTGGCCGTCTGGCAGAGCTTGAGGTTGATCCTTACATAGCACACCAAGATGATTCCCACAGGCAGGAAGAAGCCAAGCATGCAGGCCACCAGGAGCAGGTAGGGCAGATTGGGAATCTCCTCAAAGTTGAAGTACTCCATGCAGGTCAGCTTGTCTCCCATCCTGCGCGTCATGGGCCGCAGGAGCAGCGGAGCCGTCTGCAGGAACACCAAGGACCAGATGAGGATGCAGATGGCCCTGGCCCGACTCATCTTCCGAATCCTGCCGGGGTGCCGGGTGCGCACCACGGCCACGTAGCGGTCCACGCTCACGCAGGTCATGAAGTAGATGCTCACGTAGGTGTTCATGTAGAAAAGGAAAGCTGTGATCCGACAGAACCAGTCCCCAAGGGGCCAGTCAGACTCCAGGATGTAGTAGGCGATCCTGCCCGGCAATGCCAGGGTGAAGAGGGCATCGGAGAGCGCCAGGTTCACCAGGTAGAGGTCAGTGGAGTTGAGTTTCTTCTTCCTGCGCTGGAAGGTGATACAGAGGGCCAGGATATTCCCACAGGCACCGAACACCAGCAGGATGGTGTAGAAAAGGGAGAAGATGACTTTGGTTGAGAAGTGCTGGTTGTGCACGTTGCAGCTGCTCAGGTTGCTGGAGGTGAGGTTGGTGGGCAGGAGCACGTCCTCCACAAGAGCCATTTCCACGGTGCCTCACGAGCTCCTGCTCTCTCCCTTGGAATAAGAACAGACGTGAAACTTGCAGCTTATTGATAACAGGAGTGGCAGTCTTAGAGCTGGCCCTCATCACAAAGCAAAAGCCCTGTCCCCTGCTCCCTCCCAGCAGCACACATCTCGAGTCATTTGGAAAATGCTTCTCTTGTGATTTTGGTGAGAGCATCTCAAGAGTGGCTGTGACTCATTCTCCTTTTCTTATCACGAGCTACTCTTAATTTTGTTTTTTCACAAGTCCAATCAATATGAGAAAGGACTGGAGGTGCTGGGAGGGGGAATTGCCTGTCACACGAGGAAGGTCCCAAACTCATCTGGTGGCAATGATATAATTTACTCATTACTGCGAGGGGAATTGGGATCTTCATTGAGAAAATGCCCACGAACTGGAAGGGCTGGGGGACCGGCGGGCAGAAGTGCTGAGGATCACTTTCACAACCCTCTGGCGGGACCAAAGCAGCAACAAAACTGAAGAAATTCAAAGAGAGGAAAAAACC
>NW_005054363.1:2522212-2533748 GCF_000277835.1 Geospiza fortis
ACTGGTTTTTTTTCGGGGGGGGGTTTTTTTTTTTTTTCTTTCGGTATGCGAGAGGCACGCTGCCGCCGCGGGAGATATTCTCAGTAGCGGCTGTTCTGGAGAAGATAAATGACTGTACCTGCGCGGCAATCGCTCCCGACATCTGAGCCGACTTGGGGTTTTACTCTGAAAACTTCTACAAGGATGCAAAATGCAACTGAACGACGAAAACATCTTCAGTTCTGGTTCACGTGCGGTCCGGAGTGCTCAGCCCGGGCACACGCACATGGCCACGGCAGCACGATCGGACCGCGGCAGCTTTTACAATAAATTGTGGCAAATGTTTGAAGGAGCTTATTGTGCCTGTGGCCAGTTGGGGTTTTACTCTGAAAACTTCTACAAGGATGCAAAATGCAACTGAACGACGAAAACATCTTCAGTTCTGGTTCACGTGCGGTCCGGAGTGCTCAGCCCGGGCACACGCACATGGCCACGGCAGCACGATCGGACCGCGGCAGCTTTTACAATAAATTGTGGCAAATGTTTGAAGGAGCTTATTGTGCCTGTGGCCAGTGCAAGCCATGCTGTGCCTGTGGTGAAACCCGGATTTGCCCCTCACACACACATAGACATCACCAGGCACGGCTCCTTAGCGCAGAGACTGAGTTGAATGAAACAATTTGCCCTTAGTGGAAAAATATTTTTGTTATTAAGATGATACATTGTGTGGTAAAAGTGGGGCAAAACCCCTTGTCCCAGCTGGAACTCTCACGGTGGGCTGAGCAGTGGAGGGCTGTGATTTATCCCTCAGCCCTCCATGTGCGTGTCTTACAGCATGGAGAGAGCACTTTCCTCCCCGGCACTTCCCAAATGTTTGCAGAAATGCAGCCTGCCCTGTGGTCAGCAGGATGGCCTTCCCCACGGTGGCTTTTTTACTGGAGACCACTAGGGTTTTCAAATCCCAAGAGGAATTTTTATGCTTTTTTTAAATGGTTCTAGGGTTTGGGGGTTTTTTGTGGTGGTGGTGATGATCTTGCTAGTGTCTGGTTTTATCCCTCAAAAAAATTCCTATTAAACCAGGAAATTCCCATCACGGGGCATTCGGGATGCTACTGAAAAACTGAAGCCAAGAAATACAAAGGTTAAGATTACAGTTAAGCTAAACTTCCATAATTCCCTCTGGGTCAGTAAAGCTCCACTAATTATTTAATTGCATAATATTTCTAATGTTTTAAAACAGTGGCATTAAACCCAGTACTAATCTGTGTACTCATGTACTGTGAGTCATCTGCATGGAAATTACACATTATGGTCATGAATTTACTAGAAGTTGAAGGCACCCAGCAAGAGTAATAGTGAAAATTGGCTAACAAGCTTATCTGTTAATGGAGATTCTTTTGTTGCTCGAGGGTTTATATTACACAGAGGGAAAGGTCAGCTAATAACAGAATAACTGCTGAGTAAATTATTAAAAATATTCCCTAGTAAAATAGGGGGTTTCTACTTGCACATCTGCCAAGAGTTAAGCTAATCAGACTTGCGTGGGGCTCGAATGTTCTTGAGCTGTTTCCCCGCGATGGTGAAAAGAGCCAATGGCTTTAACATCAGAGAAGTGTTACATCGACAGAAATGCTGAGCCCACCGCAGCGGGTGGATCCAGGACCGTCCCTTCCCCTCCCTAAAGCCCTGACCAACAGGACACACAGCTGCAGATGAGACAAACAAACGCTGCTCCCATCGATGCGGGGCTCGCTGCGGCACCGCCGCTGCAAAGCTCCTGCCCACCCTCGTTACGGTCTCCCCCACGAGAGTTTTGTCTCCACAAATTAACACTGTCGAGGAAATACATTTGGAGGAAGCTCAGCAAAATGCCACTGGCTTCCACCCAGGGGCCCGCAGCGCCTCGGGCCGGCCGGCATCACCAGCGCTCGGCAGGGATGGACGGGGAGCTTTGTGATGCAAATTCGTGCCCGGGGCTTTTCCGAGCAGTCAAACAAGGCCCTTTGTACAGCCCCTCCCGTCCCCTGGGCTCACCAGGCTCTGAAAGGAGGGCTGCAGATCCCAGGAGAGGAATCATGTGCTGATAGCCCAGAGCTGTCACCTGCCTGGGCATGGGGGCTTCCCACGGAGCCCACGGCAGCGGGAAGTGCCGGCCCTGTGAAAAGGGGGTCTGGATACAGGAGGGTCGGTGGGCTCTCAGCCCCTCCTCCCCCAGAGGAGGAAGATGACCCAAGTGGCATCACCAGCCTCAAAAGCAGATGGAAGAGCCCAAACTTCTGCGTGACAGCCGTGTCCAGGGTGACAACTGTGCCCAGGGACTCGGGAATGAGACAGAGGGAAAGCAGTGCTCTCCACCTGATTTTATTTTTCTTTTTGCAGTGCAGAACAAAGGAAGTGGGTTCTTCTTTTGTGCAAAACACGCTCCTGCCCTGTGTGCAGCAGGTGCTGTGCTACAGGAGTGCAGCCCAGCTCCACCCGTTTGCACGGCTCCAGCGAGCCCAGCACGGCTGCACCTCCCCACACTGCACAGCAGGCAAGGCCCTTTCCATGGGGCAGGGCACTGGGGCGATCCTCTTCCCACCTGTGGGGATCCACTCCCTCCCTCTGCAGCCCTGGATGAGCCAAAATGGGATGAGCCAAAATGGGATCCCCCCTCAGACAGGGTAGAGAAGCCCTGTCCACACGGTTTGCAGCCATCTCACTTGAGACACACTGCCCTTGACTGAGCCCAGTGGGATTGGAGGAGTGAGGTTCAACTTCAAAGCTGGGTCCAGGCTTTCTTGTGTCCATGTTTGCATAAAGACACTTCCCCGGGCCGGGCAGGGAGTAAGCAGAGTCCCACAGCCCAGGTGTCCACCCCAGGGTGAGCAGGACCGGCTGTCCCGGGGTGTCCCTGCTGCCAGGGACCCAGCCAGGACACAGGGGCCACCTCTGGGGAGTCCTGTGCAGACACTTGGCATGTAGAGTCTCTCTCCTGAAATGTGCACCATGGTCCTTAACCACGGCATGTCTCCAGCCTGGTCCCTGCCTGGCAGCCTCCACATGATACCTCCAGAGCCAGATGTTGTGTATTTCAGAACAGATGTGCACCTCAGAGTCACTGTGGCTCTTCTCACACCATCCTCAGAGCCCAGTGCTCTCTGCCACCCCACAAAGGCTCCCAGCAGCCTCCTTTTGCTGCTGGGGACCTTGCCATGGATGTTGCTTCCCAGCCCAGCAGAAAAGCCAGGCTGCAGCTCCTCTGGGACCAGGTCCTTGGGGCCATCAGCTGAGCCCAGCCCTGGTGGAGGCTGTGGCCAGCGAGGGAAGCTCAGAAAGGGCTGCACCTGCAGGCTCCTGCTGGGGGATCCATCACTGTGCTCCCTCCAGGGCTGCTGCTTCTTTGGGTGCAAAGGCAGCCTCAGGTAGCTGTTTACACCTGCTGGGATTTCCCAGAGTTGAGAGATGATTTGGAGCTGGACTTTCTGAGGGCAAGGCAGCACAACAAATGAGGTAAAAGCCCCTTCACAGAGAGACAGCAGGAAGTTTGCGCCTCCTCTTTCCATTGTATCATCATCTCCTCTCCCTTCTTGCTTTCCCCATTGGCTTTGGTTACATTTTCTGTCCTCTAGTGCAAAACATTTTCAGGAAGCTTTGAGTGTAGACACAAAAATCTCCAGATGCTTTCAGTTTTGATGCAACAGGCAGGGAATTTCCACAGCTGAGCCCCTGCATCCCAGATCCCCATTATTCATCTGGCAGAAGAGCAGGAATTAGGAGAATCCCTGATTTTGACATTCATCCATTCAGTAACAGCATCTGTGTGGGGAGGACAATGTTTTAGAGGCTTTAACTTGATATGATGGGAATTGTAGAGGAATAAAAATCTGAAGATTCCTACCAATTTGTGATAAAAATCCGAAGAAAACAATTACTAGGGTTTGGATATGTTTGAAACCTAATCTGGCCCTAAATCTAAGTGGGAAATATTGAATTACAAAGCAGCTGAAATCTGCTTCTGCATGATATGACTGATTTTGTTTTGCACAGGCAGCGCCAGCTCCAGAAATGATGGGGCAGCACCAAGTCATGACAGTCAGAAGGGTGGCACAGCTCATTTCAACATCCCAAGCAGTGCAGCAAAACATGGCAGCAGCTTTGGGAGCTGCTTCCTTCCACATTCCCTGACTCCAGCCCCAAAATGTGGGCATGGAGCCCTGGGTGTGGGCCATGCAACCACCACTATTTCCATGTGCCTGTGGCTTTGTTAAGCCTGGCTGCAGGGAGGGGGTAGCTGTGCTAACAGGGGCAGCTCTTGGCCAAGAGGGTCAGGGAACCTTAGCAGAAGAAATACCAGTGAAATTCACATTCTAAAATAACTTCCTCCAGTGAGCATGAAACACACTTTCTCCCACGCTGTGCTATGACTTAGAAACTCCATTTTGCTTTTGCAGGAATAAGATGAAAGTTTTCTTGGTATCTGATTTCTGTGGTTAAAAACAATGTTTAAATGCTTATTAAAAAAACACAATCATAAGGCAAATTTGGAGAACTGAAGTCCTATTTTTATCTGTTTTTTTCTTTTTCCAGGGCCACAAGTGCTATATATGCACACACAAATTTGTAACGTACAGCTACAACATGAGCAAAAAACAACTGACACAGAAGATGATCACAAACCACAGAAATGAGTGTTCGTGGTGGAAAAAGTGCCAAAAATCCACATCTTCATTCAGTCTGGATCTCTATGATCTTATAAAACAATTTTTTAGGCAGGGTACCCTCATATTCTGTGACTTGTGAGTCTTTTCCATTTATTCTTTGCGGTCAATGTTTAGGCCATGTTATGGCCACGTTTTGGCCGTGTTTAACACATACCAGGGAAATCCTGTGGCAAAAATTAGCATCCTCATGAGCATTGCCATGGGGTGCTCTGTTCCATGCAGCAATGCCTCAGAGAATCACAGAGTGGAAGGCTGGATGGGACCTCTGAGGAGCAGCTGGTCCGACCACACTGCTAAAGCAGACACCCAGACCCGATTGCCCAGGACTGTGTTGAGGCACCTTGTGAATATCTTCAAGACACAACATGTCTGGGCTACCTGTGCCAGTGCTCCATTGCCCTCGCTGTGAAAAAGTGTTTCTTGATGTTCAGACAGATCGTCCTGTGTTTCAGGTTGTGCCTGTTGCCTCTGATCCTGTCACTGCACAGCACTACACAGAGCCTGGCTCTGTCCTGCTTGCACCCTCCCTGCAGGAATTCATACACATCACTGAGATCCCCCTGAGCCTTCTCCAGGCTGAACAGTGCCAGTTTTCTCAGCCTTTCCTCTCAGGAGACTGCTCCAGTCTCTTCATCATCTCTGTGTCCCTTTGCTGGACTCCAGTATGTCCATGTCTCTGTGTACAGAAGAGCCCAGAACCAAACCAGGATTCCAGCTGTGGCCTCACCAGCGCTGAGCAGAGAGCAAGGATCATCTCCCAGACCTGCTGGCAACACTTTGCCTAAGGGACCCCAGGATGTCATTGGCCTTCTTTGCCACAAGGGTACATTGATGCCTGGTGTTCAGCTTGGTGTCCACCAGGATCCTGAGGTCCTTTCCTCTGCAGAGCTGCTTTCCAGCAGGTTGGCCCCCAGTCTGTACTGGTGCCTGGGGGTGTTCTTCTCTAGGTGCAGGATTTTGCATTTCTCCTTGCTGAACTTGATGAAATTCCTGCCAGCCCATTTCTCCAGGCTGTGAGAGTCCCTCTGGATGGCAGCACGACTCTGTGGCATATCAACCACTCTGCCCAGCTTGGTGTCATCAGAAAATGTGCTGGGGGTGTCCTCTGCCACTCTGTCCGTGTCATTAATGAGGATATTGAACAGGACTGGAGCCAGTATTGACCCCTGGGGCACACAAGGAGCTCCTGGCCTCCAACCAGAACCTGTCCTGACCAACCTCACACTCTGGGCCTGCCTATGCACCTTCCAACCCACCCCAATACCTCCGCTTTGTCTGCTGATTTATCTACCCAGCATTTGCATGTAAGAGAGCAGGATGCTCTGTGCTTTATTGTGGGAAAGGAAACCTCAGAGAAGTTACCATGAGCAGTGAATAGCTGGAGATCTTGGCACTTATTTTTTTTTTCAGAGTGGTTTCTTCTTGCTTGCTCAAAGAGTACCTGCAACAGGTGCAGAGCCAGCCCCAAGCACTCAGCACCTCTGTGTATTTCCACCTCCTCAAGCCCTGATCCTGCAGAGTCCTGTGGCTTTTGGGGAGGGTGGGACCAGCTTGTTGCGGAATAAAAACATCTGTTAATGAAAACCTTTCTTAACAAAGGTGGTGATCAGAGTGGAGTCTGGCTTTTGTGGCTATTGCAGCCTAGACTGGGTGAGGGCAGAGCCAAGAGACAATTCTGTTTGCCCCACAGCAATGATTCACCCACAGAGAGTGGCCCACGCGGCGCCGCGCACGAGCAGGGCGCAGTGCCAGGAGGAAGCAGCCAGCAGCCACCCAGCCAGAGCTGTCACACACCCCTGCATGCGCTGTGTGCCTGCACGGGACCTGGGCTGCCTTGGGACACACACTCCTCAGGCAGGAAGGTCTTCACTTACAGGGCCAGAACTTCTACATGGCTGTTCTAGATGGATAATGAGATGATTGGCTCTCGCAATGAAGTCACACCATTGTGTGACTATTAAGAAAAGCTTTAGTGATGTATAGTCATGTTATTGTGGTTTAGATGTCCTCTGTTCTCCCCAGAGTTCCCTTTCCCTCCCTGTACTGTTGCCATCAGACAGCCTGGGCTGTCTAGGACAGGGAGAGAGAAGGCTGCGCGTGTCCCTTGCATGGGGCAGTTGGGAATGGAAAATCTTGGTGCTTAGGGATGAGGCATGGCAACGCCTGACCTCCAGTCCAGTTACAAGAAAGCCATCTCCATTGACAAATGGCAAAGAAGAGCTGACTGACAGACATTGGGAGGGGCCAGGGCTGGCTGATGCAACCCCCAGGGGTATAAAAAACTGAGCATCCATCTTGAAGATGAACTGGCCATGTGGTATCCACAAGGGCAGTTCCCAGTGCTGCAGCTTTTTCCTTATGTTGTCCTTCGTGGCATTTTTGTTAAGGTTTAATAAACCTCTTTAAATTTTCAGAGTGAGCAGCTGTCTCTCACATGGCTCTTGGGTGTTGGTTTTGCTCCTGTGTAGGGCCTGGGTTTACATTTCTCTGCAGCTCCCTTCCCCAGCAGATCTCCCAAGTTCCACTTGCCATGGGCAAGGGACTTCACAAAACCCTCCACACCTTCTGCTCCTTTTCTCTTTGCTGTGTTGCAACTCTTTGTGTCTCCATAAGAAAATGTACTGTGTAAAGCAGATTGACCTAAACCCAAGCATTCAATGAGATTGAGTTTTGGATAAACTGTAAAGGTCTGGATTATATGGAAGAATTTCTTTTACAGCCATCAAATTTTACCTTTTAGGTAAAAATTTTACCTTACCTTACTTGTAAGACCAGACAGATCCTTTCCACCTTAAATAGTACTTTTCAAGGTTTGTTGACTGAATATTGTTTTAATATATTTCTTACATGCCTTTGCTTCTCTGATCTTGTCTCCTGAGTTGAAGTTGAGGTTGGTCTCCTCCCTTACATTCCTGGGAATATATTTTCCAAATTCTTTATTCATAGAGGAAATTTTGCTGCTTGGGGTTTCACTCACTTGTATTCATGGAGACTGCAATATTTTAGCTGCTAATGCTTATTGAAAACTCTTGAGTCCCTGGGCTGTACTGTAGCTACAGCTGATCCTTAATGCTTTAAATGATTTGTGATCATGAAAAGTTTGATCTGTCAGCATAATTGCAAGTGGAAAGTCTTCTAAGCACTCCATAAAAACAAGAAATGAAATGGTACAAGCTTTTTGCATTTTCAGGGGAGTTTTTCATGCACATGGGAGATAAAGAAAATTTGCCTAAAAACAGAGCTTTTTTAGGAAAAAACCAGAATCAGATCTTAGCTTAAGGGAAGATGCTTCCACCAAACAACAAACTCCCTTCTTTACACATAAAAGTATAGCCTGTTCATCATCACATTCAGCCACCCCACACAGCCATGAGCCACAGCTCAGCCAGGCCAAAAGAGGCCCCTGCCTGACCTCAGCACAGAGGGAAAGAAATTTGCCTTTTAAGGCCCCATAGCTCTAAGCTCCTTCCTGTTGGGAAACCTTTGCACAAGTGGGAAGCCCCAACACTTCCAAGGCAGTCACTTGCAGAGGCAGGGATAATTCCTCTCCATCAGGGGCCAAGCATCCCACTGCTTACCACTCTAGCAATTGCACAGATTTTACCTCTGCCATGAGAAACAGAGGAATGATTTGCATCTCATGGACAGGGATCCGAGGCAGGGAATTAAGCGGTATATAGATTGGTTTCTTTACAAATTGGAGTTGTAGGGTTTAGCATCAGGAAGCCAGAAATCCCAAAGAGGGACCTTGCCTGTGAGCCATGCTGGAAACATTTAGGGGCTGTTAAAACTATTCATTTGTTATTCCCCTGGTATTTTGCTTGTGATGTTTGCATGTTGTGGAAACAAATTTCTGATTATTTGTGGTATTTTTGGGGTTCCTAGATGAAGGGAGGAAATGATGAATCTGACTCCATGTTTTTAGAAGGCTAATTTATTATTTTATGATACTATATTATATTAAAGAATACTGTAATAAACTATACTAATGAATAGAGAAAGGATACAGACAGAAGGCTAAAAGATAATAATGAAAAACTCATGACTCCTTCCAGAGTCTTGACACAGGTTGACCGTGATTGGTCATTGGGTTAAAACAATTCACATCTTGGATAAACAATCTCAAAACTACATTCTAAAGCAGCAAAACATAGGAGAAGCAAATCAGATAATTATTGTTTTCAATTTTCTCTGAGGCTTCTCAGCATCCTAGGAGAAAATCCTGGGCAAAGAGATTTTTCCGAAAATAGGACAGTGACAATTATTATTTTTTAATTTGTTGTTGTTGTTTGGTTCTCCACCAGCATTAACTGTCTGCAGCAGCCCAGGCACTTTGGTGCTGTTAAAACGTGTCACCTTGAGACGTGCAGTCAGAGAGAAATGTTTTGTTCTTCACACCCACAACCAAAATCTGAGCTAGAGGATGTCTAAAATCCTGCTAGTTTGAAATAATTTTCAAGTGCAGGAACAGATCTCCTTCCTTACCCAGCTCTTACAGCAGTGCTACCATCACACGTAGAGCACCTGGTACCACATCATCTACTGCTGGCTACTCTCAGGTGAGCAGGAATTCCGCTCTCCTCCTCCTGTGGCTTCAACCACTGGCTCCCTGTAAGCATATGAATGTCCCTGCTCAGGAGGGGAAGTGACTGCTGTGGCTGCAAATGGTTGGTGTCAGAATGAGTTAAAGCTCGGCTGATAGAAAATGGGAATAAGGAAGAATATTTCTAAAAGGGCAAGAAGCAAAGGGGATTTTTTTTTTTTCAAGAGCTGGGGGAAATTTGAGGGAGACCAGTAATTTCCCATCCCTCCAGTGTGGTAGTCATCTGATAACTTCAGCTGGCTTTGACCATTAATTATACAATTCACAAAGAGAGCAAAGGCACCTCTTTGCAGTGGTCTTATCTGTGGGGTTTTCTGTTTGGTTGAGTTTTCTTTTTGGTTTTTGGGGTTTTTTTGATTGTGTTTTTTTTTTAATGCATTCAATTACTCTGGGACAATAGAGTAATCATTCTAATTAGATTTAAATGCCAGCCCCTATGAAGAGTATAATTAGTTATTTACTAGAAATGGAGACAGTGTCGTTTCACTTGCCTGACTTTGCTGCTCCTCGGAAGGTGTAGATAAGGATATGCACAGTCTCCCCTCCCACACTGGTTCATGAATTAATGGCCTGGCTATGGCTGGCAGACAGAATGCCTCGAGGTGAAAAAGCAGTTTCTGCCTTCAGCTCTTTGTCCTAACAGGGCACAAAAGGTCTGGTCACAGCCATGCCAGCCTGGCTCCAGAGGGAAGCCTGCTGGAGGCTGGTCCTGCCATCCTCCCACAGGCACCCAGGGCTCCCTGTGCTTCCCAACACAGCTCCCACTGCCTCACCACTGCCAAAGCCGTGCTTCACTCCAGCCTCTGCACGCACCAGTGACCCACCAAAGCCTCAGCTTTGAAACCAGACTCACCAACACAGGTGGGCATTTGCCCACTGGCTTCATGCTGCTGGATCACCCAACACCCAAATCATTCTCAATCTCACTGCTTGCAAGCTTTTTATTTTGCAGACAAGTTGTTCTCAGTATTTGATTTGTATGCTTGACTTGTTAGTTAAAAACCACAAACAACTTTTCTGGTCTGATATGTATTGACAATGTGATTAATATTTGTAATGTTTTCAGTGGCTGACTGAAGTGAGGATGAGGGGGAAGGTGGTTTTATGCTCAGAAACAGGTTTTCTTCTTGAGATGTGAATGTTTTCATCCTGTTCTTTGAGGAGGAGCATATCTGTGGGTACATTCCCCGTGGCTGGCTGGGCCAAGGGATCGTGTACCTTCACATGGAGCTCTTGTGAAAGGAGAAGGTCTTGTAAAAATAATAAGCTTGACAGTGCTTACCACTTGGATGACCCAGTTTTCATCAAAAACCAGTCCAAGGTAAAAGAAAGGTACCACATTGAGGCCCTTGAGTAAGGTCCACTAAGCAAATGCTAATTAGATGCAAATTCATGCACGGAGTGTGGGCTTCTGTGACAGAAATAACCCTGAGCAGACAGATCATGCTCTCTGCTGGGCCACTGGAGACCAGGTCCAGAGGGCAGCTTCAATGGATGTCTGCTGAGGCACCCAGCTCAAGAGGTGGCAAACCATGTCCTTAGGCCAATCTAAATGTTTCCTTAAGGATTGTTTCCTGCGGGGAAGCCTTCCCTAAAATGCAGCTGGGTGAGATTGCTGTCCTGCCTGCCAGTGAGGCGCCGGGTGGCATGGGGCAATGCCACAGTGGGATGGCACATTGGGATTCCTTTCCTTCCTTTCCCACTGGAGGAAGGGAGCTTGCCAAGGGGCAAGTTCCCCTTTCTCAGGTGGTGTTGAACTTTCTCTGGCCTCCCGAGGGTGCAGGGTGCCTGCAGGGCCCTGGCACTCAGCCCTGAGCAGGCTGATGTGTTAACCAACACCTCCAGGGCTTCCAGGAGGCACAGGAAGGAACTCCAGCCTACCACAGCCACAGTGATGCTGCTGCTCCCCATAAAAATGCTCCAAAGGGAAAAGCCACTTTGCTGTCACTCCTGCGTGTGCACAGTGCAGCAGGGAAGAAGTGCTGAGTGACTTCTGAATTTCTGATGGCAGATGCTTCTCCAGGCTTGAGCTGAGGAAGATGTGCAGAGCTGTCTGCAGGTCCTGGTGTGGATTCACAGAGGTGGTGCAGGGAGGAAGTGGTTGCTCTCATGTCTGCATGATTGCTGCTGCACACCAGTTGTGAAGCCTTGTATGGGGCTCATGACAGAGCCTGCCCTGCACAGGCAAGGCAGGATGAGGAGCTGGTGAAAAACCCCCACATTTAATGAAAGAAAAGTGATTTTTGTGAGA
>NW_005054363.1:2533758-2547850 GCF_000277835.1 Geospiza fortis
GGGGAATGTGTCATCCCACATCACCTGTGGGTTTGAGACAAGCCCTGCTTGGTGCAGATGGAGCGTGGCAAAGGCCACTCAGACATTCCCCCATGCCGCAGCCATTGGCCCTGGGACCACAGGGGCTGCTGAGGTGACAGCAGCTGGCCTGGGGGGCAGGAAGCCTCCTTGCCCTGTGTGGAAGGTGTTGATGGGACAGGGGCACATGGGACTGGTTTCTCATTCCAGGATGCCCAGATAGATGAGGCTGAGTTCACCAGCCCATTTTGGCTCAGGGGCTTGGTTTTGTCCAAGGGTCTGGTCTTGTGTGAAAATGTCAGCAGGGTACTGGAAAGAAGTGGGAAGAAGTGCAGGAGAAGGAGGGGACTCTTTTCTCTTTCTGTGCCAGTCTGGAGCAGGGAGGGGACATGGAGGGAAACTGAACTTCTAAGCCCTAAACCACATCCTCTCCATAGTCACCGATGCCAAAGAAATGTCGATTTACAACAAGAAATCAGGAAAAAGTAAAGAAGGCAAAAATAGATTTTAATCATCAGATGCTACATTTTAGGATACCTGGAGGTGAAATCTGCTGCCCACTGTCCTGGGAATTAGGCTCAATATCGGGGAAATATCCTCACTACACACCTCGCACAGATTACAGGGACCGGCTGTGTGCGCACCGGGCTGCAGAAAGTCCAGACCCAGAGCCCATGCTGCTTCCACCTCCATTTCCTCAGCGGCAGAGGTGAATGGCGGCAGCTCGGGGCTGGGTGCCCGGAGGAGGAGCGGCCCGGGCCAGAGGCGGCTCCCGGTGCCGCTAGAGGTCCCCGGCACAACGAGGGAGGAGGGAGCGGCCCCGGCGGGGCGGGATGGGCCGGGCGCGCATCCCTCGCAGCGCGGGGATGTGCGGGGCAGAGCTTGGCCGTGCCTCTGCCAGCGCCCCGGGAAAGCTTTGTGGAAAGGCACGGAGTCAGAGCAGCTGATTAACACAAAGGAGGGAGGGAGAAATCAGATGGAAAATGCCTATTTTTCTTTCCTTCTTTTTTTTTCTTTCCTTTTTTTTTTTTTTTGAGGGTTTTTTTTTTTTTTTTTTGAGGGTTTTTTTTTTTTTTTTTTGAGGTTTTTTTTTTTTTTTTTTGAGTTTTGAAACTTCAGACGGCTTTTTAAGCGTGCAGCGTCCTATGCAAAACCTTCCTTAGCACAGGGCTTGGAAGCTGATTTTTTCCAACAGCTTCAGTGCCAAGTGTCTCCCACACTGGCACCTCCATCAAACGCGCCTTCTTCACATTTCCTCATCGCCACCCAACAGCGAGGATGTGGGCAAGAAATGGGATCCCAGCTGCTGCACCAAAATCTTTGGTTTAAAATCTTTGCTTCTTAGTGTGTATGAATTAAAGACAATTTAAGAAAATGAGATGTTAAACTTGCCTGAGGGAAATACCTACGATTCCCCTAGAGCTTCCCCCATGTCCTTCCTTGGATGTTTGCTCTCCTGCCTGAAGTGAGTTTCAGCCTCTTTGGGCACAGAGAGCTCTCATTTACGAGCCTCAAATGTTCCTGGGTAAGGTAACGTTTAAAAGTAAGTAACCATCATGGTTTTAGCCAGGTTTCACTCTGAATCACCAACTTACCTCAAAGCAAAACTGAGAAAAAGTTCTGGGCAAACTCTAATGTTCTCAAACCTTGGACTGTTGCACGTCTTGACTTAGCGTAAATTTATTCAGAGCTGATGCTGGCAATTATTGGTCCTGTTAGAAACCAGACAAAACCCCCTCAATTTCAGTGGTTTCGGGATTTGTTTTTAGTGGCTGCCCCCATATTTAGCCGGCGGAAATGCCGGCAGCAATCATCACTGACACGAAGCAAACTCACTCTCACTTTCCACGCTCGCACCCTCTGCCAAGCTGCTGCTCTGGTGACACTGCTTTTGGGGAGGACTTGGACTTCCATCCCTGCCCTGGCCTGGGAAATACCACACAATAAGGAGAACTGGGGACTTTTGGCCGGTGGAAGGTGGTGGGTGTACAGCATCAGGAAGCAAAACCTGGTCAATATAGCGCAGCCACTATAAAACATCTCTCCTCATGAAAGCCAACATCCTGCAGGGCTGTGAGGGTGATGCGCTCAGCAGCTCTTCCCATGAAATTTTCCATAGAAAAATGCATTTTCGTTGTGCTGTAAGGGTTTGGCAGAAACGTTTCGCCTCGATGTTGCCACTGCATGTAGATACCATAATGCTGGTGGGCACCTCGGGTGGAGGCAAACCCTTCCCTTTGCAGTGCATAAAACAGCTCTGAGTGAATCACAATGGTTTGGGATGAAAAGAACCTTAAGGGTCATCTTATCCCCACCCCCCTGCCATGGGAAGGGACACTTTCTGCTGCACCAGATCTCTCAAAGCCCCATCCAACCTGGCCTTGAACACTTCCAGGGATGGGACATCCACAGCTTCTCTGGGGACAGTTCTAGTGTCCCACCACCACCACAGTGAAGAATTTCTTCCTGATATTTAACTCAAACCTGCCCACTCTCAGTTTATAGCCATTGCTCCTTGTCCCATCGCTACATATCCTTGTAAACAGGTCACCAAGCTCCTATTTACCAGACACTTCCTCAGCTGTCTGGGCTTGCAGGAGGAGAGGGAGAAAGAGGTTTAGGGCCCTGCAGTGTGGAAGGCTTGGCTGGGAGGACGCTGCTGCAGGGTTCTTTTGGACCTTTATGTCCCTCTGTTCTTCTTCTCTGAACCCCAGGGACCAGCAGGCATTTCCATGTTTCTGAAGCATATTCACAAGTTTTTGCAGGCACATCATAACAACTTTTGTTTGTACAGGCAGTCCCAAGGACTTGTGCAGCCTTCCAGCTTGCCAGCAGCTCCTTGGCACATGTCAGGGGAGGGAATATTGTTTCCTAGTAAAAATAAGGGCACTGGTGTAGGTGCTGCAGTTTAGTTTATTTTCAGAGACAGTCCTCCTTACACAAGGCTGGGTGTGGGGAGCAGAGAGGAAGAAACCAATGGGAGGAAGCAAAACACCCTGAGAGCAGTGAGGCCCTGGCTCCTGGAGGACACCTAAGGGTATTTGGGTTTTAAGGGTGTCATCTGTCATCAGAGTCCCTGTGATGTGGGAGAGCCCCAGGTGTCACACCCCAAGTCAGTGCTGAAGCATTTCCTAAGGTGTGGAGGAGGTCTGGTAGACAGGGCACACAAAGCCAAGGCAGGGGAAGGCTCCCACCAGTCTCAGCTGGAGCAGGTGCCACCTCAAACTCAAGACATTGTTTCCCTCATCTTGTAAAGGAATCTCCTACAGAGGCTGTAGAGAAACAATAAGAAAACCTCAATAACAAGCCCTGTGGTTCACTGGACTGAAATTTCCAAAAGCCAGGGCAGCTTTACTGGGGGTTTTGTCCATTTAATAAATAAAATGTGCTTTCCATCTCACTTTGGAAGCACATGACCACAGAGATTGAAAGCAGGCCAGGAGAAGCCCTAAGGAAAACCCCACTGTAGGTATGGGATAAACTCCAGTACAGGCAAGTTAGGTGCTGATTAGAGACCATAAACACCTGAATAGAAAACACACGGCGAGCCAAGGTGCTGGAAAATGCATTCCTCATAGGAACCATAGGAGAAGGTGAACTGCAGCTGATAGAAGCCTCTGTTTGGCACCAGATGGCCATGGAAGGCTCCTTCATGTACCTTTTATTGTAGAGGGGGATCTGGGGACTAATTCCTCAGCCAATGTTTAGGCAGAGAAAGGATCTTGGTGCATTTCAGCCTTGTTATTCAGGCAGTAAGTGAAAATCAGGAAGACATGCATGTAATCAGAAAGCAGGTTAGTATGGAAAAAGTTTTAAATCACAAGCTAGTTAAAGAAAAAAACGTACAGTGAGAAGATTTTGGACATCCAAGTTAAAAATTTTTCCCACCAGTGCTGTTTTTATATGTTACATACTAGACCCAAGAGATGAAAGCAATAGATCCATGATAGTTTCTAATTTGGTGATCAAATGGTCAGTCTTTACTAATATTATCAACTGCAGCTTGGATTAGGCTGCTGTAAGACCTATTCCAGCCTGGCCTAACTTTTGATGAGAGTTTGTAAACAACATAGGTTTACAGAATTCAATTAATTAGAGGCAGGTTCTAAAGCTCATGGGTTTGCTATCAACAAGAAAGTTAATCCTAGTTAATGCCTCAATCGATCACAAAAATAAACAGTCAGAAAAAATCAAAAGATCCTCCCAGCAGTCCCTCAAACACTTTATTCTTCTTGGAGAAATGTCAATGACTTCAATTTTTCGGGCTTTTGAATCTACCTAGGAAAATTAAATTTGTGGCATTTTGACAAACTGGGGAATTTTGAAATAATTGACATTTTTGTGGTCTACAACTTCCTTACAAGGGGAAGCAGAGGGGCAGGCATTGATGTCTTCCCACTGATGACCAGTGACAGAACTCAAGGGATTGGAATGAAGCTGTATCAGGGCAGGTTTAGGTTGGGTTTTAGGAAGATTTTTCATCCAGAGAGTGTTTGAACAACAGAATGGGCTCTCTAGGGAAGTGGTCACAGCACCAGCCTGACAGAGTCCAAGAAACATTTGGACAATGCTTTCAGGCACATGGTGTAATTCTTGGAGCTGTCCTGTGCAGGGTCAGGAGTCGGACTCTATGATCCTTGTGGGTGCCTTCCAACTCAGGATATTCTATTATTCTATGAAAAAAATGACACAATTGTTTCTTGAATGAAGTCACTGTGTTTGTGTGGGTGAGATTCAGCATCTCTGGACTCACCCACTTACACTGAGATACTGCAAAGTAGCTGTCTTCATGTGGAAAAAAAATCAGCTCTAATATTCAGATGCAGAGAGTGGAGCTGATGTTTGTTTGTGGAGGACAAACAAACCTTCTGGAACTTAAGTGGATACAAAATAGGAAAAAGTTACAAACTGGTAGCCCGGACAGTGAATTAAATAACTGCACAGGTCTGTTTGCTGTTATTTCTTAGATTTGGGACATAATCCTGCTCTAAGTCAATGGGAGTTTTGCTATTGAATTCAGAGGGACCAGAATCAGGCACTTTGTCTTCTCCAGACCTGGCCACTTTATTTGGAAATATAACTTTTTAAAACACACACTTCTCTCTTAAAACGCTACAAAGTAAAGCAAGTAATTACATTAGGCTCTACCTGAAACTCCAGAGAATTAAAACAAAGGCTGCTTGACTCTTGCCAACTTTCACTATTACAATTTTACTAGCACCATATGCAGCACTACTGTACCTGCTTGTTTCACTTAGTAAAATCATTGGGGTTTGGGTTTGTTGTTTTTTTGGTGGTTTTTTTTTTTTTTCCAAAGGAACATGCAATATCCACAAACAAAATCTCTAGGGAGTAGGAACCAGCTCGGAGGCCCATATGGTCTTAGTATCAAAGTAATCAGAGAGGGAACAGGTCTGTTTGCTCAGCAGCCCCACCCTTTTTGCAAACATGTGAGAGTTGGCTCAGGAAAGGTGCTCTTTTGGGTGGTTTCTGCTGCTTGCTGTCATGCAAGAAACTGTGAAGTGAGATTTCCAGTGTTATTTTCAGCACCCCTGTAGCCTAAAAGGAAAGAAGCTGGGAGGTAGGGAGAGAACTGGCTGTGTCAGCTTTGAGACCACGGAAGGGTTGGGGACACCTTCCTAAGGACACCCAGGAAAGGGTTTCTGCAGAGGAGAGTTTTAACCAGAAAAAGCTAAGCCTGTGATTCTCATTTGACTAATTCCAATGCAGGAGAAGAGCTGAATGCAAATGACACATACAAGGCTTCGCATAAAGGCCAAAGTGTCTGCTAAAGCAGAGTAAAAGTCAATGAGGGATTTTTCATCACTGGACTTGAAAATATAGTGACTTCTTGCTGAAAGATGAGATTTGAAGACCCAAGAATCTGCCAGTGTGCTGCTTTGACATGCACAAATACACTGAGCTGTGACTACTGCGAGGCACAACCACGTGGAAGTCAGATACCAATGACTTTAAGACTCTGGCTAGCTAAGGCTGACAGGTTTGTTTGCAGTCTTGGTTCTGAACCCCAGCATAGACTAATGCACATTTGTAAGGGCTAGGCTGAGACCAGCCCTCAGGAGACAGCATCAGGAAGAGCTGCCCTCTCCTTCTGGCCAGGTGAGCTGGCTGATGGTTTGGGACATGCTTCTCTGCAGCTCTGGGAAAAAGAACTGCAGAATCACAGGAATGTTGGTTGCATGAGACTGCTGGAGCTCACCTAGTCTAATCTTCTGTCAGAACAGGACTACCACAATCATCATACATTAAATTAGCCTTATCTAGCTAAGCCATAAAAAGTCTCCAAGCCAGGAGCCACCATCACCTCTCTGGAGCATCTGATGGAAAAGGCTGAGCTGAACATCTCCATCTGCCATGTGTGCCTGTTGCCCCTTGTTAAGTCCCCTGACATGACCAAGAAGGGTTTGGATTTGTCCTTTTTTTGTACCTGCTCTTCAAAGAGATCTGCTTTGGGTTTCCCTTCACTGGGAAAAACAAGCTCCTTCCACCTCACTCTCGCTGCATCAGCACTCCAGATGCTGGACCATGGAGGCAGCCCTTAGCTGGATCTTTCCAGTTTTTATCATGTTCCCCTTGAGGCAGAAGCCCCAAAACTCCAGCTGTGGATGCACCAATGCTGGGAAAAGGAAGTGCATGGTGCCAGGTGTTTGAGCCACAGCCTTGTGTTGTGGGCCAATGCACGGTGCAGACACCGCTGTACCTCCACCCCTATTTCCACTGCTGACTGTCAAAGGGGACTAAACAGTTGATATAAACTAGGAGAAACAGAGTGATTTTGGTTACAGCTATGGCTCAGTATCTCTATATAACTTTCCATGCTTACTCAGCAAATCAGAGCAGAGCCCAGCTTACTCCCTCTTGTTCCTCGAGTTCATCTTTCAGTCTAAGACTTACCAAAACATAGTTTTATATGCTAATTTCCTCCCAGTAAACCCCTTACTGGATGTCATTCACCGATACCAAGCGGTGTACATGGAAGAGTAGGCCAATATTCTTTGTATATTACCAACTTTATGAGTTAAAGAATTACAATGTGCTTGCTTTATTTAGGTGGTAAACTATTTTAATGAGTCTGGAGAGTCCTTTACATAAAAGTAGTGACTCTAGCTTGGCATCTCTTTCCATGTTTATTAGAAATGTGTTTTATTTTACCGTGAAAAAAGCCAAGGAAACATACAGCCCTAAAGTCTAATGAAGTAGTTACTCGTGCAGTCAAAGTTCATAAATTTTAAACACATTTAATTTATAAATTGAAAACATAGCTTGCACTGGCTTTTTCAAGATTATTGCTTGCCACAGGGGTTTTAGGAGAGTTGCTGGGCCATGCATGCTACCACTTTTCTTTCCAGGCCAAGACTGAATCTTCATGATTTGCTCACACTCGTGGTTGTTTGTTTTGTTGTTTTTTTTTTTTTGATAAAAGCCTTTTCAGAAAGGTATCTCTTTGGAGTATTAAAAATCATAACCCATCCAGCAGTCTCAGAAGTCTCTTTGTTCTCAACTTAGACAGGATTTGCTTTTGAGCTGACACTTTGAGAGCTCTTTCTCCTGGTGAGAAGCCCTTTGTCCCTCTGGAGACCTGTCTTCTCAGCTAATTGTGAAGAGCAGGCCCTGCAGTGGCAGTCTGAGCTGGATTCCAGTCTCACACCAATAAAACCTCAGTGCCAGCCTGGGTGAGGAGCCCAGCTCCCAGGAAAAGGGAATTTGGAGGAGTGGGGAAATGAAGATGCTAACTCCCCACTTTTGCCCTCCGCATTCCACAGGTTGCTTATCCATCCCTGGTAAACGACTCTGGCTGCACAAGCTCCACCAGATTTGTCCTACTTGCAAAGCAGTCTCAGGTACAAAACACTCCATAAGGATGTCTGGCACACAACAGCACTCTACCTGCCTCAGGAGGAGATGAGAGGAGGGTTCCAGTCTTATGCCAGCTGGAATTTCCACCAGACACTCTCACTGGGCACACTGCTTCATGTTGGTGCCTCTGTGAAGCGAGCCAGCAGATACCTGATGACTGCAGGATCACTTTTCGTTGACTCAGAGTCACAGAAAGTCAGTTCTGGAGCTTCAGGCCACTTTACATGGATATGATAGAAATTACACTGTGCCTATGATAAGGGAAAACATCAGACCCACAATACTGGAACAGCAGTGTTGGTATTTAACTGTTGAACTTTTACATTTATTTGGACAATTCCCCCAAGCTTCTTTTAGCAATATGGCAATGCAGGTAAAGAAAAAAGAGTAGCAGGGCTCATCCTCTCTGCTTCCATGCCCCCAAAATGATCAGTTATACCCAAGCCACTTCAGAAAGATATTTGTGTGTCACCTGGCCTCAGCAGCCCCATGCCACAACATCCCTTGCCTGGATACCCACCGAGTCCCTGTCCCACATTTACCAGGGCTGCTTCTGCATGGCCCCTCCAGATCACTCCATCCTCAGTCAAGCAGGCACCTCCAGGAGCTCCTGAAAAGGCAGCTGGGAAGTGATTCCCTCCCAGTGACTGCTGCAGGTCCCTGCTCTGGCTCACCGTTTCCCCCATCTCTTCCCCCCCTAAGTCCCGCAGTCCCTGCGTCGCTGCCTGGCTGTTGGCACACACCAGGCCCAGCCAGCGCCGGGAGCAGGGCCAGTAATTGGAAAGGGGAATTGCAAAACCGCAAAGCTGATCAGCTGGCAGTGAGGGAGCATTCAGCAGCCACTTCAGGGGCCAGCCCAAGGCCCAGAGTGGGTTGGCAGCCTTTTGTTCAGTAGCACGGGGCAGACGCGCACGGCTGCTCCGCTCTGAGCGGGCATGGCCGAGGTTAAAGAGGGTGGTGGCTCGCTGGCTGGGGAAGCCTTCTCCTTCTGCTGGGGCTGCTGAGGCTGTGCAGGAGCAGTGCTGGAGCAGGGAACAGCCATGGCACGGCGCTCAAGGAGCTCACACTCACCAGTGAGCATGACAGCCTCGGGCACAGCTCCTTGGCCTCCAGAGTGCCACCAAGCACCATTCCTGTGCGCAGCAGGAGAGGCTATTTCCTCATACATCTTTTACTCATTAACCAAAGCTTCTAAATATAGCCCTGACTAGCAGTAGCAGGAGATGAGGGGTGCCCTCTGTGGTTGGGTCTTTGCTTTCTGCCTACCTGCAGCACCAGCACCTGATCTTCACTTTGTCTGGTGCTCTCTGCTCTCAGCCCTGGAGCACACGGATAATTTACATCACAGGTTTCCTGGTACACACAGGAAAAGCATGCAGTCCCAGGAATGGAGCCAGCTTCTCCTCTGCTCCTGCCAGCCCTCAATGCCCTGTGCCATCTTCCCCTTTAGTCCTGAATCAACTCCTGAACCAACCAAACAATATCACTCCTCTCTGGGAGAAACCAGGCTCCTGGTGGAGCCAACATGGGTAAAACCCATGAGTTCAAAGCCTGACTCCTTTTGCAGTTGTTCTCACTCGTTACCTAGGATGGGTCTATTGGGAGTTCTCTGTTCTTGGCAGGGAAGGATTGAAGCTTATCAGGCAGGTAAAATGGAAAGTATTACCTTTACTGGAAAACTTTCAGGACATATTGGGAATATCTGATATATTTGTATGATTAGGTTCCTGACTTCAGCCTTGGCTTGATGGCAGGTAGTAGAATCCCTGTACCTGCCAATTACTCACTGCCAGACAATGCTTACCCCTTCACTCAGCAATTTATTCAAAAAGTGGGCGGCTGGGGAAGAGGGAAGACATCTCATGTTCCTGTGTGGATTTTGGGCTACATTCCACCTGTAGCTTCTGCAGGAGTTACATGCATCCATTCCTTCTTCCAGTTCTGTAAGACTTGAAAAAGACAGTCAAGGGAGGAAAACTAAATGACCATTTGCATTTTGTCTGACAAAGAAAGAGGTTATGGATGTTTAAAGGTTTGTTGCTATATTCTAGGTAAAGGAATATGATTATGATTTCTTACATGTTGAAATATGATGTCACTTGACAGCTTAATGTTAATTTAATTTTTTGTCCATTCCTACCAAAATGGGCTTTACAATGCAGTAAAAATTCTAGGCAGTCTCCAAAACTCCTCTAGAGCAGCCTACCATGAAGCTTCATAATTGTTCTATGTGAATTTGTCAACTCATCTAGCTCAACATGATTTCCTTGGACTAAATTAAAGCCCACGCTTCTCTATGCCTTGAATTCCTTCTGTTACAATATTTGAGGTAGGATAGCATTTTGTATAGAGAAAAAAGCTTTGTAATGGGTACAATATTCTCATCAGAAGTAACCTGCCTTTTAGTGAATGGCCTCTTATGCATCCTCTCTTAGCCAAGGATCATTTTTCACAGTAGCTGGAAATCTAACTACCCATGTCTTCTCTCGGGAAAACAGTGTAAGAATAAAAATCTGTCAGTGAGCAAATATTTGGTGGCAAAGCCAAAGAAATCATGTTCTTTTGAGACAAAACTCTCTTTACTTACAGCTGAGTAGACAGAGATTAAGTTATAAGGAATCCAGGCTCCTTGCCAATTCTTCCCCATCTGCTTGTCAGGAACAAATGCTTTGTTATTTGGCTCAGAGAGGTAGCAAAGAGCAGGAGAGAGGACAGTAGGCCATGGCCATGACCTCCCACAGGCACTCCCCTGTTGGATTTTGGTTAAAATTTCAACACTCCCCCACCCACAGGAGCTGCTCTTGCAGCACTAGTACTCCATGCTAGCGACAGAGAGAGGGCCAGGACTGGCTTGCCAGCAGAAGTGGGTATCATTCAGGAAAAAAAAATCTGGATAAAAAAATAAATGAATGAACATGAATATGTGAGAGTTAAGAAAAACAACGGTGGGTGTGGAAATCAAGAAAGTAAAGAAGAGAGATTTTCAGTGTCCTTGTGAGATCAAGGTATGTTGTGTCACTGATAGGAGCAAAGAGACTTCTGGGGGCTCTGAGCAACTGAAAGAGTTGGTAGTGCCTGGAGCTATGTTGCTGTGTCACCAGTATTCTCTAAAAATGTGAAAAATTAGAAAAGCAAGTGCAAGAAATATGTACCTCTACCACAGCAGCAATCTTAGCAATCCTATGGAGTTCAACAAGGAGACATTTAAAAGTTTTGCATGTGGGACAGAAAAACCTCAAGCTGTGAAGTACCAGCTCTGCTAGAAAGGACCTGGGGGCTGTGGTGGGTGACAAGAGGAGTGTGAGACTAGAATGTGAACTTATTGCAGCTAACTTACTGAACTGGGTATCTGCACGGCACTGGTAAGTCTGCAGATGGAGTACAACATCCAGTTTTTGGACTCTTGTCTCAAGGGGGATGTGAAATGAGCTGGAAAGGTCCAGCTAAGGGGTGCCACTATGGCCCAGTGTCTGGAGTGCAGATGTAACATGAGAGGGGGAGGGAGCTGGGCTTGTTTTTCCCAGTGAAGGGGAGCCCAAATGGTGATGGAGCAGCAGCCTATGTCTGCCTGAAAAGAAGGTACAAAGATGACAGATCAAGATTCTTGGACTGTAACAAGGGGCAGCAGGCACACATGGCAGGTGGGGAGGCTCAGCCTTGCTGTTAGGAAAGGTTTCTTTGTCAGATGCTCCAGGAAAGTGGTGGCAGTTCCTGCCTTGGCGAGTGTTCACAGCTTGGCTGGATAAAGGCACAGCTGACCTAGCAGTGGTGGTAGTCCTGCTTTGAGTAGGGTGATCTTCAGGGTCTCATCCAACCAACATTTCTATGATCTCATTTCTTGGCATAAAGTTATCAGTGTAGGTACTGCTTACTTCACTAGCACAGATGTTATTTTAGGAAAGATTGCAAACAATCAATGCAACACTACACAGACAGCTTGCTGCAATCCAAACATGTCACCCAACCTGAATCAATGAATGCACAGGCTGCATATTCAGCTGCATGTATTTTCCATTCAGCCAGATCACACAAATACAATTGTGTCCTTCAAGAAGCTTTTCCCACTGCATCCAAGGTGTTGAGGACTAGCAGACTCAGCTGTTGGTTTTCTCTAATTGCTTCCAGATTCACCATTTTTGGCAGGCCAAGTCAGCACAGATTGTTCTTTCTTTTTTTCCTTGGCTTGCAAAACTCCTGAAGCCCTCAACATGCTTTAGACACAAATGTAAGACCAAGAGGTCTTACAAACCATATGAATCCATAGATTGCTGTGTCAAAATGAATCCATAGATTGCTCTGTCAAATGCATTATCAGCCTTCCAGACTACCACTCTGCACTTGCTCATATATGTGAAGGAGGAACAGTACAGAAGCTGATCCTTGCTGAAACAGTGTTGTGAAGCATCCAATGTACAACATATTGGCCAGTGCACCCAGTTTCAGTATGTGTGAACACAGCTGCAGCACCATGTAATGTCACAATTGTAATTACCCTTTCCACACTTAAATGTTATGTTATTTTAATCTAGGAGTATAACTGTTGTGCATGTTGCAAAGTCACACTGTTGAAACTGAAAAAGAAAGCTGACTTGACCATTGAAACTGAAAAAGAAAGCTGACTTGCAAAATTCTTGGTGTTGACAGATTTTGGGTTGTGTTACTTTCCATTTTCTCTGCAGCACTGTTCTGTATTTCTGCTCATTCAAAGCCAATAATGGCAAACAAGCACCTCTTTCTGAGCAGTGCCACGTAACCTTTTCAGACCTACCCACCACTAGGAGTGTTTGGAGATGATTTTCATGACAGGTATACTTGATTTGTTAGCAAATTCACATGTCAGATGTGATTCTTTTCATTACAGCCTCTGTTTCCTGCTCCTGCCTATTTGCACAGTGACCCATATGCCACATGGTAAGTAAACCTCCCAGGGAACATACTGTAATTTCCAGAGACAAAAGGCCACTGAGAGAGCCATCTTCATTTCACCAGGACTTCCCAAGCATTTCTGTCTCTTTCCTATGTAAATAATGTGCATGGATTTTTTCACATCTGAAGAATGTCCTACCCACCAATCATAAATTGAAGAGGCAGTTTTGCATTTTTCTGTATTTTACATAATCTTATTATTTTTTTTATGAGATATGGAAGACATAAATCAGCATGTAATTCAAAATTTCCAGCATTCCTCTGGTTTACAATGAATTAATAATACAAAATAGCAGAGATAATAATTCCCCTACCTGGCGTTTTACATCAATTTTTGGCATCCTAATCCCATTGATTGCTAATTTAATTAACTTTTACACTAACCTCCATCCTGTTATTGACTGGGATGTATTTAAAAAAAAAAAAAAAAAAAAAAAAGCATGTGATTCTTTAAACATTATCTCAGCAGAAAATTTATACAAAAATCTATAGGGGGACATACCTCTCCTGGTGCATTCTTTCCCCTGAAATTTTTAAATATCTAAGCACTCTTAACACATCACTTTGAAAAGGGTAATGAGGGCACCTAAGAAAGAAGTTTATTTGCAAATGAGGCCACATAACCTTATTAAACCAGTTTGTGTGTGGGAGCTGGCAAAACCACATCTTGCAGTCTACCCAGTAGGAAAATACACCTCTTGGTTGTTTCTAATAATTCAAATTTGGGTGCTTAGAGACCCCACCCTCTAAAATATAAAAGGGAATTAATTATGGGAGGAGTTGCAGTAGGTTTGCTTGTTTTTCTCCCTCATTTGGGAAAACAAAAATCTTCATGCAAAGATTTTTGTCTGCTTAGGGCAGGTTTGTATTGACTGATCCAGCAAGTCCCGTTCTGTTTACAGCCACACACAATTGCTAAGAAGGCAAAGGCATTTGCATGAAACTACAACAGCAGATCTGCAATATTGTGCTAAGTTTTTAGTCTGGAGATTATTTTGTTAGTCTTAGAGAAAACAAAGTTCCCCCATTTTGTGCCACCTTCTCTCTCCACACCTTTCTTCCTCCTCCATCTTCCACATACTTGGCTGATCCCTTCCCTCCTTTTTGCCCCGCTCTGCAGTAATTTAATGAAGACCACATGCCCCCAGTTTACCCATCAGAGTGTTTTATGGGACAGCATCAGAAGCCTTCCTTGTCCTGCCTGCCTGCAAGCCACCTTTTATAGCATCTTTTTGACTGTCAGACCATCTTCCTAGGTGGTCACACTGGC
>NW_005054363.1:2547900-2556521 GCF_000277835.1 Geospiza fortis
TCCCATCTTCAGCTCCTCTTTTAGGAGCTGAGAGTTCTCCAGGGCTCCCTTTCCCATTAAAATTCCTTTCCACAAGACTGCATTTACCGATTCTTTGAGTGTGTTGAAGTCTTCTGGTTTAAGTTCATTAGTCCACTGCTTCTGCTCCCTCCTCTCCTGAAACTCAAGGGCTCTGCTGATTTGTGATCTTTTCCACTCAGAACACCTTCCTCAGCAGCAGCAGCCTCTCATCCAGTTTTCCCACATTAACCAGCAGCAAACCACAAGCCACCAGGTAGAGCTGCACACACCTCATGTCACTGCAGCAAAAAGCTGCTCTTTATCCACAAAACTTCAGGGATGGGCTAGACATTGTAAT
Source organism: Geospiza fortis (assembly GCF_000277835.1). NCBI lineage: Eukaryota > Metazoa > Chordata > Aves > Passeriformes > Thraupidae > Geospiza > Geospiza fortis. The sequence goes on from NW_005054363.1 coordinate 2,548,259, forward strand.
TGCCTCCTGAACACATATCTAGGACAGAGTTTCCAGCGCTGTGGAACTCCTACAGGAATTACAGGCATCGCTTTCCCACGTTCCCTGCTGCACACAGGGATCTGGTTGAAGGTATAAGCTCACTGCAGTTAAAGAAGGATGCTTGTGGCTCTGCAATCAGACTCCTTGTCTCTATGCAAACAATTCCACTAGGAACCAGGAACCAGCTCCAACGCTTTGGCTCTGTGCTGTCCCCCACTCCCAGTAAGCCCTGGGATGTAACTGACTGGAAAGAGATGAGTCTGGGAACTTCCGAGTTGTGTTGGCATCCTTGTCCTTGAACCAATGCACTTCTTTCCCCAGTAACAGGCAGTCAGATGTTCAGATGCAGATACTGATTTTGCAGTTCTAATCCTGGATGCTGTATTTTTCTCTGAAGCCAAGGAAAGTGGCATCAGGAAACCAGCAATGCTACAAGTCACACACGTTGTCTTAAGAAAGGGCAACAAAAAAAAAACCCTCAACAAAATCCACAAAAAAAAAAAAAAAAAAGAAGGCATATAAATCTGAAATGCAAAATTCACAAAAAAAAGAAGAAAAAAGAATTTTTGCCTGGATTTCTCCCAGAAACGGCCACAAAAATTCTCTGCTGGGCTGATGATCGAGAAAATTATCTTTTAGTTCTACCCACATCATCTTACATGGTATTTTAAACATAATATTATTCACGGTAATTTTTCACTTCTAATTGCAATGTCCTTTCACTTCTTTTACTTCTAAGTGCCAAGCTTACAAGAGCTAAGCAAAATTCTTTTCAGTGTCAAATTCTTCCCAATTTAAAGGGCTAGTTGCACTGCATTACCATTGCCATTTAACACACCTCCTGCTTTTTGTGGTTCTGTCTTGCTTGCTCTAAATGCTCTCCACTTACTACTTTTTCCCTTTCTCCACTTTCTATTTCAGGCTGTCAAGGAGAAAGCAGAGTCTGACTCCCACAATGAAATGCTTCTACCTGCAGAGCCTGCTGAGAGTGAAATTGATAAAGGACAGCACCAGCCCAGGCAATTTCACTCACAGCGGGCACTTGCAGGTGAAACACTACCATAAAATGGAGCAAGGTTACTCACCTGCTGCCTCCTAGCACAAGTCACCAGTCAATAGCTGCTTGTTTCCTGACCTTTTCAGTTGTCTCCTGCCATGCACCACTTGCTCTGACCCCGGTGCGAGAGGCAGGGATCAGCCATGTAGCCCAGCGTTTGCAGGCAGGGGCTGAGCCCAGGTAAGTGCTCCAAATGTGGAAAACTTGGCTGGAGGCTGGCCCAGGCACAGGACTGCTCAGGCCACCTTCCCACCAGGAGGATCCTCGGGAGGATGTTTGCAGTCTCACCCACACCTTCATGCAGTACAACAGTCCCACAGAGCTGTCACCACTGCAACAGGACAAAACCAACTCATAGATGCTTCTGTAACATCTCTGTAGGGTACCAGCCTGATGCCCTATGTCATTTAAGACAACCTATACATCATTTTAGCTGCTGGTTTCCATGGATCTATTTCAACACAGGTTTGATCCCAGGGGGTATCACTCTCACTGTCTCTCCAGCATTGCTTTGCCCCAAGTCCTGCTTCCTTTACTATTTGAAAATCTTGTGTATTAAAGAACAATTCTAGTCAGTTCAGGATTTTTTTTTAATAGAATGTTCCTCAGAGCCTGACAAATACCAGGGCTGATGTTTTTCCCGAGACAGGTTAGTGTAAAGAGTAATCATATGAGAATTGTGGTGATGCAAAGTAGGGAAACTAGGCTCTGCCATCTACCCCTTTTTTCAATACTAGGAGTAGGGGACGAAAGTCAGAATCTCCAGATTTGGAAAAAACAAATTAACAAGCAAACTTTTCGTATGTAATTCATCATGTATTTAACAAGGTAATGTCACTATTTCATACCCAAGACCAAAATATTTTGAAATGTAAAAAAAGCTTAAGTCTTTCAGGAGAACAGTCATCGTTTCACTTAGATTACGTGGATAAAGCAAGCTTAAAAGTTCCAACAGATCACCTTTCTCATACTTCAGGCCATAAAATTCCGGGAACAGAAGGGATTATTGAGAAACTCCCTTTCTAAACTGTGCTTCTTATGGAGTGCTATACAGTCCTTGTTAGAGACTTGAATACCAGGCAGTGCCAGACATGTGGCAAAGCAATTCCTGCAGCACTGGTGGGGGAAAATCATTGCTACAAATATTCTTTCTATAAATACCCATCATACCATTTACAAAATTCGAGGACTGAAATTAAGACCTAAGGAGCACAGTGCAAACTCAGTGTAGTTGAATACCCAGATCCTAATTTGGAACATAATTCTCAATTGAAATTAGTGGAAAAATAGGAGTCTCAGAAGGATTTAACTGCCTCAATGCCTTCACGTCTAGATTTCCAGTAGGTGAGTCTCAAATCAGCTCTGCAGCCTTTACTGTGCTGTTCCAAAAGGCTTCTCACAATGTGAAGTGCAAAATTTACCACCAGGAACTGGCCTTCGTAATAACCTTTATCAATGGCTTATTACAAGTGTGATTATTGTCATTCCATGGGAGGATTCAGGGCAAGGACAGAATACTTCAGAAATGTGACCACAGGTTAACTGCTAATAAGCAGATGGTCTCTGTGTGTTCCCATTTGTGAGCTAGAAACAGATTACAACACTTTTTAAAAATTATTTTTTCCCAAAAGATCTAGTTTAACTCTTGTCGGAGATCCTGAGCAGTCTCTTGGAGGAAAAAAAATCTACAGCAGATTATTCTTTTCCCAGTTGATAGAAATTAGTGACCACTAAGAGTGATTTAACCTTGAAAACTTAAATAAGCATGTATATTTAAGCTGACAGTAAAACTATTACTTGACCATGCTCACTGCTGAACAGGTAACCAGCTCAACTGATTTGGGGGTCACAGAGCTATAAAAAGAAAGCATTTCCCTTTGTTTTACCCACAAACATATCAAGGGTATAAGGGTTTGTTTCTTTGCAGTCTCTGTAATTCATACTGATGTTAACAGCATTATATTTTTACACAGTAATTGGTGCAGCCTGAACCAGACCTGCTCCAAACATGGGAGATGTGAGCCAGGCAGGCAGCAATCTTCCCACACTTCCTTTTGTGCCGGTTTAAAACTCACCAGGGACCTCACAGAAACCTTACCAACAGCAACAGCTGAAACAAGCCATAAATGTGGCTGCTCCCAAGGCCCAGAGCGTGCAGGCTGCTCTGGCTGGTGCCATGTGTCCCCTCTCCCTCCCGGGGGAGTCTGGCTTGTGTTTGCTGCAAGGCATCACCACATCCCTCTTGGCACACTCATTTCTCCAAAGGCTCTGCCCCATTGTTCAGGCAAATGCTGAATATTAAATTCAGGCAAATACAGTATATTAAAAGCTGAATTTAGCTTTAAATATACTGTAATTGTCTCAGCATTTTCTTTTTAGATGTAATTCACTAGCTGTTTTTACCTGACAGAGCTCTTCTTTGCCTATTTTATTCAGTCAGTCCTTTCTCTTTATAACTTAGAGAGTAAGGCATTGGACTGATTGAATGTTTCTAGTGCCCTTCCCTTTTTCCAAAGGGAAAAAGGACATAGGCCTCCACAGCATACCAAAAGCCTGAAAGGATTTATGTTAAATATTAATCTGAAGTTGGTCATAAAATCACAGGAAGTGCTGAATCTAATGCCTGAACAAAGATTAAAAAAAAAAAAAAAGTACCAGCAAACCAGACTTGCAAGTCATTAAAAACTAAACAAAATCAGCAATGGCACAACCAGATGAGTTTCTACACACCTTGTGACTACTCAGAACACTGGCTTGTTTACTTATGTAATGATGTGGCTTCTATACAAAAGGACACATTTTCCCAGAGAGACTATGCCTCTGCTTGGACTTGAAGGAGAAGCACACCTCACATGCCACCAAGCCCTGATGAAGTCTTCACCCTGACTGCTCATTTTATAGAAAAATGGCCAACCTACCAGTGTAGGAGTTACTTAACAGCAGGGGATTTCCCCCCAAATATGAACAACAAATATAAATTTTTTCATTGTTAGTGCTGGTTGCCTGGAGAGAGAAAAAGAATGCACTTATTTACAAAACTCTGTAATTTAGTTGCTTCAGGTTCCAGGCTGCAAATAGATAATTTATATTTTTTAAAAAGTTGAAATGACAATTAGCAGCAAAATGGACATTCGTTGTATCCAGTTAGCACCCTAAAAGTTATGCAACAGCATTATTTTGTTCTTCTGGTCCTAAAATTGGAACAGAACTGTATCCTGTGGTGGGAAAAACAACTGTGTGCTTGCACCTGCCAGAGCAAGGGTTATTGGTCTGTTCCACAGCAAATGGGACAGCCCCACAGCTTGGCTGCAAAGGCAAAGGAGGGAATACGCTAGGAGAAGGCATTAGCCACTGAGCTATAGGATAAGAGTGACTTCTGGGACTGTGTTTCTGAAATGAAGAGCTAAACTGATATAAATAGGGCAGGAGATCTTTCTCCTTTCTAATGCCTTTATCAAAAATGAGATTGGGTGGGAAGTACCGATGGGTCGCTGGTTTGCAGGTAAAGGTGGGTATTCCATCCTCATGAGATCATCAGGAGATTCCCAACTTTTTGCTTTGACATTCGGGGTCCTCTTTTTAGCCGACGTCTTTTTAGGTTAGGGTGAGGAGTAAAGGGTCTTAGCGGATACTGGATTCTGTTCCTCACATCTAGACACCACTTTGATCCCTTAATTCTGTGTTGGCTCATTGTTTTTAGGGGTTTTTGCTAGGTTTGGTGAGGGGTTTCCTCATTTGCACGCCAACTTCGTTTTCCCCTCCTCTTCACCGTCCCAGGTGCCCTCCTCCAGGAGGCGGCAGGGTGTTACTGACAAAAAGGGAAATTCCCAACCATTTACAACAGTAGTTTACGAAAAACTATTAACAACAGGTGATTACAACATGAAACTATCAACAACAAAGTCAGAGCTCCACCCTGGCAGCAACTGGCCCAACTTGTGAACTCTGCAACCTTTTAAAAAAAATGGGCAACTTTTCTACTCCTAACATAAACTGTGGGAACTGTGACTCCTCAGATGAAGAAGGCACTCCTTGGAGTCCAGACATGAGCAGCAAAATGTGAGAACCATCATAAGAATAGCAAAAGTTATTCACAACACTTTCTGATAAAAAGAAGGGGTAACACTTTTCAAGGAGTGACACTTCCTGAGAAGTTTCCAACTGCTCTATATTCTTATCTCTGTATTTTCTTATGATGATAATTTATCAGGAAAAAACACAGAATGTCCTTTTACATTGGCTTCTGTTGGTTCATTAGTGTCTGACACAGTATTTTTTCCTGCATTTTATTTCACAGTCTTGCATAACCTTGAAATTTCTGATGATAAAACCTGTGATACTTGTTCTTCCAGTACTAAAACCACATCCCCTGAACTGTAACCTATGGCTATAAGACTCGTAGCAGGGAAATTCAAGAAGAGAAATTATCAAGCAAGTTCTCACTGAATTTCTCATTAAATTAGAGAGAATGGGTTTTGCCCAGCTTCAAACTGGATCTCAAGGGCCATGACCATTCCTGGGATTGTAACCCATGGTTATAACTACTCCAAAATAACACAGCCTACAAACAGTTTTTCCACATCACCTTTGCAGAGCAGTGAGGAGCATAGCATATGGCTCCACATCCACAGAAATGCTGTCTGGACTGACTGGCAGAGCACTCCTTAAAATAGCTCTGAGTCAGCAGGTTTTGCAGTCACGAAGGCAGAGCAAGGGGAGAGACTGAAGCAGCTTACAAAGCATCGATGCACACACCGCAACTCCTACTCCTGGCGCAGCTTTTGGAGCGTTCTCAAGGAAGAAGAGGGTTAGATGGGCAAAGGCTTTTAAATATTCTCTCATGCAAAGGAATGGAATTAGGCCCACAAAAGTAATTTGCTTGGAATATTAACCTGGGAAATGGGAGATACAGTTGAACTCCCTTGTGGCAGAAAAGCAACTGAACTTGGGTCATTTACAACCTGATTATCCTAACCATGAGTAATTTTAAATAAAAAGAGGCAACTGGGATTTCTTCTCCAGCTGTGCTTGTCATAAGGCTTGATCTTATAATTGTCCTCTTAGGATATCTACAGGATGAGACAAGTAGGAATTGGAATGAGAAAGGTAGATGAACAACTTATATTTTAAATACATGGAGAGTTTAAAAAGATCTAATGTATATGCTATAAATTAACACGCATTCATCTCAAACTTGAAGAATGGTTTGTGTAATGTTGAAAATTCATACAGATTTATTAAAATAACTTTGCCAAAGGACTGTGTTATGTGATCTAGGTGCTTAGATGCTCAACCCTGTATCTGGTCAGATGCTGTGTGAATTGACCCACCTGAAGCTTCACCCTGCCCTAGACACTTTGGCTACTGCAGGACTGTGTGATCAACAGGTGTGCTCCCCAAGCCCAGTAATGAACAGCAGAAATTAAATAAAAGATGTTGGGAGAACCAAGGCAATTAGTGGAAATGCTGCAGCATTTACAAAAATAGTTTTTCATGAGAGGGTGTTGTTTGGAGTTTCTGAAGCTGCACAAACCCAAATGGATGGAATGCTTTAGGAAGTAGGGAAATGTAAAATGATAATCTGAGCAATGTCCTCTCCTACATTATCAAAACAGACTTTTTATGTCTGCCCCTCTTATAGGGTGGGGGTTTTTTGGTGGGGATTTTTTTCAGTAGATTTTTACCAGTGCTATATGACAGCAGCCATTGATGACGTGGAGAGAACGAGGACAGAGATTGCTCTGAATGCTCAGCTGCAATGGACAGCCACCACAGCCAACATCTGTCTGTCTGTCTGTCTGTCTGTCTGGGGCTCCTCCCCAGCTCCACTCAGCCAGCAGTAGGTCTCACCCCAAGAATTTGGTTTGAAAACTGTGATGAGTTGTCCACCCATGAGAATCAAAAAAACCAAAACCTGTGAGAATTAAAAAGACCAAAACCAGACAGGGATGGTTTTTGCTCTGAGTCTGGTATGGGCAGTGTCATGCCATGGTCACAGGACACCTGAGTCTGGAGGCCACCTACCTTCAGGGCTGATTGCTCCCTGCCTAGCTGTGTCAGGCATTAATTCACCACAATAACCCATGGGAGGAGAAGTGAGGATTAAAGACTGGATTTTCTATTTTAAAGAGATTATATTTTGCATAAATTTTTTAAATATTTTTATTTTAAAAAAGCCTCACCCTCCCTCCTTCCCAATAACAGCCATATTCTGCTGCGCCTAGAAGCTCCGTTTTGTTTCAGTACTTTGAAATTAACTTTATATTCTAATAACCCCTTCCTCACTTAGGAACCCTTGAACTGAAAATGATTGGAAATTCAAGGGTGCTGGTAAGAGGGGCTGGGCATGGCAGTCCCCTCTTCCCAGTGAAACCCTTGAGAATTAAGAAAAACCACAAAAAATAAAAAAAAACAGACAAAATTTATTTTAAAAATATGATTTATTTTTTAAAAGACAAAATTTATTTTAAAAAAGACAAAATGTATTTTTAAAAAAGCAAGGACTGCAGGACAGGCATGAAGGCAGTGCAGCCTGACAGGGACCAGTGGAGCCAGGCTTTGCTGGGATTGACTGCCCAGGTGCAGGGGTCCCAAATGGCAGCTGGGCACCATTCCTGTTTATCACCTGCAGGCATTCACAGAATCACTGAATGGGACAGGTTGGCAGAGACCACAGTGGGACAATCTGGTCCAACCTCCCTGCTCAGGCAGGGTCATCCCAGAGCACACGGCACAGGATTGTGTCCAGGCAGTGCTCGGGTATCTCCAGTGAGGGAGACTCCACAGCCTAACTGGGCAGTCTGTTCCAGTGCTCAGTCACTCGCACAGTATAAAAGTTCATCCTCACGTTCAGATGGAACTTCCCGTGCACCGGTCTCTGCCCGATTCCTCTCGTCCTATTGCTCGATAACACCGAGCAGAGCCTGGCTCCATCCTTTGGCACCCTCCCTTCGACACTGATAAACATTGACGAGGTCCCGTCTTAGCCGTCTCCTCCCGGGACTGAGCAGGCCCAGCTCTCTTAGCCTGTCCTGGTAAGAGAGAATCCAGGAGCTCTAACATCTCACCCAGCGCTGGACCCCCGTGCTGGAGCTCCCGTCTGTCTCGCACGGAGGAGCTCAGACCTGGGCACAGCACCTGTGCTGAAGAGCAGAGCAGCCTCACCTCCCTGACCCGCCAGCGGGG
>NW_005054363.1:2556963-2602799 GCF_000277835.1 Geospiza fortis
TGCGCGGGGGGTGGGGGCCCCGCCGTACCGGGGCTGCGGCTGCCGGGGCTCCGAGCGTGGTGCGGTTCCCGCTGTGCTCAAGTTGCTCACAGAATTGTTAGGGTTGGAGGGGACCTCTGGAGACACCCGGTACAACCTCCCTGCCAAGGCAGGGTCGCCGGGAGTCGGTGGCACAGGAACGCGTGTGAATGTCTCCAGAGGGGGAGACTCCGTGACCCTCTGGGCAGCCTGTTCCAGTGCTCTGTCACCCTCAGCGTAAAGAAGTTCCTCTTCGTGTGGAGGTGAAACTTCTTGTAATTTAGTTTATGACCATTGCTCCTTGAAACGGAAATTGATGAGACAGAGGACCCAGGGGAATGGCAGAGGTGCTTGCCTGGCTCAGCTCCGGCCTGGCTGGGAAGGGACCACGATCCCTCCGAGGGAAGGAGAGGGATGTCGGCTCATCCTGTGAGTTACGGCCACGTCAGGAAAGTAGGAAGCTCCGGCCGGTTATCTCTTGGGTCCTTTCAAATCCCTGCAGGGAAGCTGCAGCAAGTAAGGATGGCAGTGACAGGTCAGGCCGAGGGGTGTGTGTGTGTGATTCTTGGCAGGAGCGAGCAGCTGGTGGCTGGAGCAGATAACAAAGTAAACATCCCGTAACACTCTCCTTGCTGTGTCTTCCTGGCTGCAGGAACTTGAAGTGTAGGGGCTGCCAGGGCCCGGAATATCAAGTGAAGCTTAAATTTACTTTCATGTCTGCAGAAGGGACAAGCGAAGTTTGCATAACCAAGCAACTCATTTGTAAGGATATTGATGGGGAGCATTCATGTAAATCTCCTCTGATGAAAAATCGTCTTTGCTCCTTTGGGGCACCTTTTGAAGTTGTTTCCTGCTGCTGTGATGGAAATTACAGCAGACTATGCTTTAATACTTGAATGAGAAAGTTCAAGACTAATCAGTTCTATGATCCATGGTCTTACTACTGTAGAAAGCGGCGGTCTTGCACTTTCTGAGCTCTCAGCTTCTGCTTTGCACAAGACACTGGTTCATAATTCTTCAGAATAAGAGCCTGCTTAAAACTGTATGCTTTTGGTAAATACCATGTGCTGACTTTATCTTTCTGCTGTCCTGAATCAGCAGAGCTGGGAATAAACCAAGCACACAATGAAGGCAGTTCAGTTGTAGTAGTAAAATGTCCTGTAGACATTCTTTGTAGGACCACAGAAATGGTGTTTGGAAGTGACCTCAACAGGTCACATACTGCAGCCTTATGAGTATGGAGCATGAGAGGACAGAAAGCACCACTGCTGAGAACACTAGATCAACTCAGCTCTACATTTGTTTAAGCAAGTTTGGAAACATCCAAGCATGGAGTAGCCATCTCCTCCCTGGGTGACCTGTTAGAGTGCTGCACCACCCTCTTAAGGAATGGGGTTTTTTCAAATAAAGGCTTAAGCTTTCAAGCTGCAGTTTGTATTTTTTTCACAACATCCCTGAAAAATATTGCTATGTTTGGATTATTCCTGTTTTAAGCTTGTAGAAGGCAGATTTATTTTTTTAAGTCAAGTGGACCTCATAGCCTACTATATTTTGTAACCAATCTGAGACACTTATGGGATGATCTTTCTCAGATGTCTCTGCATTTTTATTCCTCATAAAACATGTACAAAATGTTTGTGTTCTCCTGAGATTTTATCATTTAATAAATGTGACATGAGGTACTTGGGTAATTTAAATGTACCACCAGCAGGCAGCTGAACACCAACAATTGTAGTAGTGCAAAAATTCTTTCTGCAATTAGCCACTTCTTAGCAATTTCCATATTAGACAGGCATATGGAGAAGTCTAAAGCACTCTTCACATCTAATTCTCTCCATGCAGTCTGCAGCTGCATGTACTCTGGTTCCTGGTAAGGAGAAACAATATATGATTGCATTATTGCTGTATCATATTTATGTAAGTGGATAAAATTAAGTTTCCTTGGACAGGCTTCATTTCTCACAGGTGTTTTGCAGTTATCACTGTTAATTGCAATGTCAGTAATAGTGCATTTTCCTCTGCCTGAGGATTTCAATCCACATGCCAGATCTCAATGCCTACTATTTGTCTGTTATGATTGCTGTCATCTCCTGTCCTGTGTTGGTGAGATAGGATGAGATGTTGTTAACAGGGCATGTAGCTAAGAGCAATGAGACCTGTGGCTTTCCCCCTTTCTCCAAGTTTCCTGCTAAACTGCTTGGGCAAACTCAGTTTGGCTGCTTCTTCTGGTTTTGGTTAGAATATCGTCAGAAATGGAATGGGATCTATGCAGACTTAAATAGTAATTCTTGCCTAAAGATTAAGAATCCTTACTCAGTTTTAAAAAATCCTGATTGCTCCAAAAAGGGTTTGGTATTGTATGGGAAATGGTTTATCAAATATGCTGATCTGCAGCAATGCATATAATTCTTAGGAAAAATTGCATCATTCAGTAAATCTCCTCCGATGAAAGTAGCTAATTTAAGGCCATGGTTCTGTGGCCAGCTGAGGCAGTCTAATTCCCTGCTGCTGAGAGTGAGATTTCATTGCTGTCTTCCCCCTAGGCAATGTGTTCCTGTCCTCTGCATTGACTCAGCTGTGTTACTTGTTGTGCTTTTGAGCTTAACATGGCAGGAAACTATCCAACTTTTTGCCAGTCTAGTTTCCTGCTGTGTTTGGGAGTTGAGGTGACTTAGAGAGTTATGGCAAGCATAGACTACCCAGAGGTGAGCAGCAGGTCTGCATGGCTTAGGGCAGGGGAAAGGCAATGTGTTCCTGTCCTCTGCATTGACTCAGCTGTGTTACTTGTTGTGCTTTTGAGCTTAACATGGCAGGAAACTATCCAACTTTTTGCCAGTCTAGTTTCCTGCTGTGTTTGGGAGTTGAGGTGACTTAGAGAGTTATGGCAAGCATAGACTACCCAGAGGTGAGCAGCAGGTCTGCATGGCTTAGGGCAGGGGAAAGATGAGCCTGAAGGTGTGTCTTCACTTAGTGGGTCACACTAACAGCTCACAGAACTTCCTGTGTCTCCCAGGACTGCATCCTGACTTGCACATGGACAGCTAAGTCATATCAGTAAAACACAGTACCCAACTGAAGTATCCGAGCTACAGATACATGTGAACATTTCCAGCTTTTCTTTTCCTCCAGAATTTCTTGGTTTGGCTGAACTTGAGTGAATTTTCATAGGGAGGAAATGCTCTTCTGTTGGTAAGAAAATAGATGGCTTGCTGTTGAAAGGGAGAGGGTTTGTTCTTGAGGGCATTCACCTCTGATTTGCTCTTCAGCTTTTGTCTGATTACACAGTAAGACAGCTCAGTTTGCGTTGTGGTTTAACCCTGGCTGGCAACTAAGAACCACACAGCTGTTTGTTCCCTGCTGACCCCAGTGAGATGGTGAGGATAAGTGGGGGAAAAGTAACTTGTGGGTTGAAATAAGAATAGTTTAATTGAAAAAAAATGTACTACTAATGATAGAAACAATAATAATAATTTTAATGAAAAGGAGAGAGAGAGGCATGAAACCCAGGCAAAACAAGTTGCACGATACAATTTGTCACCACCCACTGATGGATGCCCAGCCTATCTCAGAGCAGTGATTGTCCCCTTCCAGCCAGCTCTCCCAGTTTATAGTCTGAGTGTGATATTCTGTGGTATGGAGTGGCCCCTTGGCCAGTTCAGGTCAACTTCTCCTGGCCATGTTCCCTTCCAGTTTTTTGTGCACCTCTGTGCTGGCAGAGCATGGGAAACTGAAAAGTCCTTGACTCAGGGTAAGCACTACCTAGCCACACTAAAACTTCAGTGTGTTATCACATAATTCACTCATTGAATACAAAACACAGCAATGTACCAGCTACTAAGAAGAAAATTCTATCCCAGCTGAAGTGAGGACAGCCTACTGTGATATTAAGAACTGCTCTTCAGAATTTTTTGTATAGGTCTTTTGCTGTTTAAGCCCATTGGATTGGTTTACTGTGCAAGCAGATAACTGCCAAAAGCAGTGTAAGGCAGACACTTGAAATTTATTGAAACTGCAAGACTAGAATAAGGGAAGGGATTTTGAGACTAAGAGGGAAGAGTGAGAGTCCTCTCCCTTTCAGTAGAAGTGGAGTAGCCCATCTGTAATTAATGTATATAGATTAAACTAGTCTGAAACCACAGTAGACTGACTTTTTGGTTCTTACCCGAGTTGACAGAGTTAGTGAAAAATTTTTATAGGAAGGTAAATGTGGGTATCCTTGCCTTCTCTTTGAAAAGAGATTCTGTTTAAACTTAAAATGTATCAGTTTCATTGCATTGTTGAAATTATCATGTTTCAGTTTATAGTTACTACACATATAAAATTGTGGAGCATCCTTAAATGCAGGGAGAAGTACTGGTCTCATCTGCACTTTCCTTCATGTTCTTTTGAGACTTTGATTACACAAAAGTTGTGGTGATGACTAATATGACTCTAACTTGGTACATTAAACTCAAACACTGGCAGCTGTGCTAATGATATTATTTTTGTGCATGATTTCCTGCTGTCTTGTAGTTGGAGTCGTTATGTTAGCCTTTAAGTGTTTTTGTCATGTGGTCACTGCTTTTGTGATGGTTAGATAGGGCTTTGCTTGTGCTCCCAGCAGATACAGTTCATTACACATCAAGATGTACGATTACACAAATCTTACATTTTCAGCTTTCCTTAACCTTATTCAAACAAACCTATTTTTATATATCCATGGGAATTGAAGGAGTGCTTTAAATATAACTGCTGATTCTCTCTGCTCTTTCAGTCTGGAATCGAGCTGTTTGTGAACAGGCTTGACTCAGTAGAGTCTGTCCTCCCCTACGAATACACTGCGTAAGTATATGATACCATTTGTGCCATTTTAATTGTCAGTTTTTCCAAAAAGATGGATTTAATTTACCTTATAGTATTATCTACTGCTTCTTACAGCAGTGTGCCACTGAGGCATGACTATTTATTCTGCTAACCTAAGTTTACAAATACAGGGTTTTCAATGAGCAGATGGATGCCTACATGGCTTCCTTTGTCTCAGTTGTCTGCTCATAACTTCAGTGCATGGATTTACAGGCCCTCATGCAGGTTGAATCGCTGTTGTAGTGTAACTTAAGGTTAAAATATGTGTGTATAAATATATGATACTTTACTGCATCAGTTGTCACTGTAGATCAAAGTATTACCTCTGTCTTTAGTAGCCGATGCCAGATGAGTTGAAGTGGTAATGAGGTGCGAACATCCCATCAATTATCTTAATGAGGTGTTAAATGTTTTCTTTGTACACATCATAGGAGTGCACAAAATGTATCAGTGCCTGGTACAACTATGTAAAGTTTTTGCTATAAAGAATATTTTGGCTGTTAATATTGAAGAGCTTAAGCATCAGTTATGTCTACACTTTAAAGAACAGAAATTTGCTATTTTTAAAAATAGAATGGAAAAACGTGGAGGATGTGCTATTAAATGTGTTGGTGAATAAAACTGTAATAACCTGTTTAATAGTGTCTGTTGTAAGGGAGCTGTCTCTGTCTTTTTTATTTTTATTTTCCCTCAAATTCCGGCATCTGGGCTGCATGCTTTTTTCTGAGAGTCATTATTAAACTCTAGATGAAGATTTAATTCTTGTCTAAAATCCCTGTTCAAATAGGAAACTTCAATTACTTAAAGAAACTTACGCTACAGTGTTCTGAAATAGCTGATGAAGAGACTTCAATGTTGGCTCTGTTTCATCTGGTTTATTCTCAAACCAGGGCAGTGGTTTTTACACTTCACAGGTTAAATGAAGAAACTGTTGTCTACAGGGAAAGCTGTATAGCTCCTTCACTTGTGATGAACATGTTGATTTGGGAAAATTATTTGTAGCTGAGAATGTTTTATTCATTTTTGTATCTTTTCTCTAATTCAGGTTTGATTTTTGTCAAGCAGAAGGAAAGAAACGTCCATCTGAAAACCTTGGCCAAGTCTTGTTTGGGGAGAGGATAGAACCGTCTCCTTACAGGGTTGGTTCTCTGATTTTCACAAGGGCTTTATCTGAGAAAGCTTCAGCATCTGAAATTCTACACGATGAAAATCTGTCAGTTTAACCTAATTGTAACTATGTGCTCTGCATGGTGGGGCTGGAGCCTGAAGTGCTGTGCAGGTTATCTTCTCTCTTTGGGATCTGACAAAACCTGATTATTGCTGCTCAGCACTCCTGTTTCTTAGAACCAGATCTGAAAATATTGCAGCCATAAAACGGAAGAATTATAAATGGTGTTAGCTTGCTGGTCTTTCCTGCTGACTGAAACTCTCACATTCTCTTCTACAGAAGTAGTAGGAGAGAAAGTTACCAGTTGAAGCTGCCTTTGACAGCATGGCTGCTGAGAGGTCAAATGACTTATCTGGTAAATCATGGCAGAAAATGTGTGCTAGTCAGTAACAAGGAGCTCTTGCTGTAGGGCTCCTACAGGGAGGACAGGAGGGGTTTAGAGCACACACCAATATAAAAACCTCCTCTGGAGGGTTGATGTACCTAGTCTTAGTAATTTGTTAGGTGTTTTCATTATAATAGTATAGGAAATGAAATGTATAGGATAAATTGTTATGTACTGAAATAAGACAGTTTGTTACAACCTTTTTGCTCATGAGTCTTTCATTTTTCTTAGTTCACATTCAACAAGAAGGAGACGTGTAAGTCTGTTTGTACAAAAACATATGATACCACAAAGCCAGAAGACAAACAGAAATTAGACTTTTTGAAAAAAAGTATGCTACTGAATTATCAACATCACTGGTAAGTTGGTAAGTCTAAAATTCATAGATTGGTTAGTGTAGTATGTTGGTGATAATTTAGTTTATACTTTTGTATTTTCAAGTTAACACAGATGGAACACTAGATATGTGCACTTAATTTCTTCCTCTTCTGTTTTTGCATAAAATGTTATATTGTTCGTTGTCTTCATAAAAAAATCTGTCACTTGAAGGATAGGCATGAAAAGCAATGGAAATGAATCTATTTCTAAACACAAAGCTTTGTGCTTACTGTAAAATACTGCTGCTTTTTTCACCTGTAAATATAGAAGTTAGTCCTGCCTTAGCTTGAGAAAAGTCTTACAGGACCTTTATTCTGTTGCTATGTTGTCTTTGTTTTCCTTGAGAGCCCTTGCACTCACCTTCAAATGCTGTGTCCAGGAGACAGGATCAACAGTTCTGAAAGACTTTTATGTGATGTTTGTTTCTCTTCTATGGATGTGAAAGGGAAAGGTGGCCAATGAAAACGAATTAATTAAATAATTTTGGGGAATGCATAAAGGCTTGGTCCTTTCCTATTCCCTGGGCCCCTCTGTAACCATCGATTGACCTTGGAGCTCTGTTTGATCTCAGACATTGAATCCTCATCAGATGGGCATTAAGGGTGGGGCAAGGCTGAATGTGTGTGCTGAATCTCAGGCAGATATTCAGTTTCCCAACACTGCACCCACATCCAAGAGTTGTGAAATGTTTATCAGCAGGCTCAGTCTTGACGCTGGAAGTGTCCCAGCCATGTTATCAGTGTTTATTTAGTGCTTGACGTGTTGGCAGGCTCCGCCAATAGCAGCTTTCAGGTGCAAGAATAGAAGGAACAACTTGGGCATGAGTTCCTGAGGCATGTCTTAGCAAGGAATGCATGAACATCATTAATTCATGTCACTCATAGGTATGCCCTAATTCCAAATATGGGCCTCCTGCTTTATGGGGACAAATGTGTTAGTCTTCATCTAATCGGATTTAAACTTTTTGGATATTTTAGTAAAAATGCAGGTTGAATGTTGCCATTGTCATTAACTGTTTTTCTGTAATGTCACATTCCATTTCTTCAATTTTGAAACAGCTGGAAAGGCTACAAGTGCATTTTTTACTGCTCTCAAGAACTGATACGGGATATCCCTTTGTGGGGATAAACCGGGGTTCACTTTTGTAAATGTTCTGGGAACCTCTTGAAAATGAGTGTAGTAGGAATTTGACAGGTTATGTCAGAAGGGTTCACAGGCAAGAGTCTTATGTTCAGGTAGGTGAACATACAGAAACTCTGAAATGTACAGCTACTTTTGCAGGGATTTGAAGTGTGTATGCCTAATGCTAAAACAAGTGGAGCTTCAAACATGCTGGACTTGATTATATTCCTCTTAAATACTGCATATGTTTGTAATATTTGCACCACTTTGAATTTGAGTAATGCATGTGAGTCTGGCATAAAAGACTCAGCTATAAAAGGTTATGTATATTTTGGTGTGAAACTTAAAAATAGCTTCCCAAGACTATGAAGCTTGAAGGAAGTTAATTTTTTTTTAGGAAAGCCCATAACTTAAGCTGATAGAAGCTGAAACAGAGCTGTGTAAAATTAATCATACAAAAAAGTACTTCAGACTGTTTTTTTTTCCCCTGTAGATTAAATTGTTTAAAAAATATACTTAGTGTATTCAAGTAGACTTTTATTTTTAACCAGCGTAGCTAACTTGATAGGACTGTTGAGGTTTAAGATAGATAATTCTGTTTTTCAGTGTGAAAACTTCCCTTGAAATTTAGGTTATTACTTAATTCTTTTAATGGCTTTTTTTTTGTCCTTTTTTTTTTGCTCTGCTCAGTGCCCTAAAATTTAGGGACCAGTGAAAAATCCCTGGTTATATCTGTTAGTCCTCCTTAGCCACAGCTTCACAAAGTGGCCGTGGCTGGATTTTGTGATTAATGATGCATGCTCCAGGAGTATGGTACAGAGGTATGTTGTACAGGGATGAACAAGGTAGCATAAGTGAGGATTCAGTAGAGGGTTATTATCCAGCTTCAATTTATCATGAAATTCCTGGGGAACACAGATGGTGAAAAATACTTCTAAGGTTTCAAAAGCCACTTAATAAGATTAGGAATTGACATACTGAATTGGACTCAACAGCTATACTGATATCTTGGCTGACAATGTTCATCACCAGATGTTCTTGAGAGACATATAAGAACACTGTTGAATAGCATATTTGCTCCACATGTATAATCTCTTCAAGTCATTTTAAATTTGAAGATTAGCTGTGAAAAATGATTTGCTACTTAAACTACCAATTTGTTCTGGCTTTGCTACTGCTGCTTGAAGGCAGCTCAGTTTGTCTTTGCTGCATAGATGCAAAGGAAAGCTTTTATCCAAACCAAACTTGCTTGCAATATGTTCATGTTGCCTTGTTTTGATTAGGAGATGAAAACACTAACAAAAGCAAGCAATCTCTCTAGCATACATTATAGAGATAAAATTTCAAATATACAGGCACATAATTGATTGAGTTGGAAAGAACCTCTAAGATTATTGAGTCCAGTCGTGTGGTGGGTTGACCCTGGCTGGACACCAGGTGCCCACCAAAGCTGCTTTGTCACTACCCTCCTCAAGTGGACAGGGGAGGGAAAATGTAGTGAAAGGTCAAAATAAGGGTAGGGAGAGATCACTCATCAACTACTGTCATGGGCAAAACTGACTCAAATTGAGGAATTTAGTTTACTTTATTACCAGTCAAATCAGAGAAGTGTAATGGGAAATAAACCCAAATCTTAAAACTCCTCCTCCACACCACTCCCTTCTTCCCAGGCTCAACTTCTCTTCCAGTTTTCACCACCTCCTTCACACAGGGGCTCAGGGAATGAGGACTGTGGTCAGTTCATCACACGTTGTCTCTGCCACTCCTTCCTCCTCAGGATCGGGACTCTCCACACCCTGCCCTTGCTCCAGTGTGGGGTTGCTCCCATGGAAGAGTTTTTGATGAACTTCCTCAGTGCTAGTCCTTCCCATGGGCTGGAGCTCTTCAGGAACTGCTCCAGTGTGGGTCCCTTCCATGGGGTGCAGTTCTTCAAGAAGAGGCTGCTCCAGGCGTGGGTCGCCCATGGGTTCACAGGTCCTGGCAAACCTGCTGCAGAGTGGGCTCATCTTTCCATGGGGCCACAGGTCCTGCCAGGACCCTGTTCCAGTGTGGGTTTCCCATGGGATCACAGCCTTCAGGCCACATCCATCTGCTCTGATGTAGGGTCCTCCATGGGCTGCAAGCAGATATCTGCTGCCCTGTGGTCCTCCATAGGCTGCAAGGGGACAGTCTAACTCACCATGGGCTGCACCATTTCTTCCCCCTCCTTCTCCACTGACCTTGGTGTCTGCAGAGTTGTACATATTCCCACTCCTCTCTCCAGCTGCAGATGCTGTTGTGAAAGGTTTTTTCTCCCTTTCCTAAATCTGTTTCCCAGAGGTGCTGCCTCTGGTCACTTATGGGCTTGGCCTTGGCCAGCAGGGAGTCTGTGTTGGAGCCAGCTGGCACTGGCTCTCTCAGACACGGGAGTTTGTACAAAAACAGTTGTTCGGTGGCTTACAATTTTTTGGTAATGCAAATCATCTAATTAAAATGTTGCATACTCTTTGGTAGCTATACATGAGGTTAATGATTAGGAATCCACTTAAATAGCAAAAAAAAAGTTTTAAGAGTGCTATGAAAAATGTATTTTGCAATCAGTAAGCTGGAGAATTAATAATTTGTGATGTAGGCTTTTAAAATTTTTTTTGTTTTGTCTTAAACTTGAAATTGACAATTTTAGCTGGTTTAGCAAATTTGATTATTTTGGCCATTATTTAAAGACAAAATGATAAGTTGTTACAAATTTGGACTGGATGAGTTTTTGGCTTTGGGCTGGTTTTGCATGAGGACTTCATGAAACAGTGCTGTGAATAGAGTGGTTTCAGTTGAAGAGCTACATGCTTGTACCTCGTTTGGAACTTGGATTGGCAATCAGTGCAATTCCATGGGTAGTATTATTCTTGTAGTTAATATTCCAGTAATGAATATAGCAAAGTAGATTACTATTAATCTGGTTTTGTTTCCATTACACTGTGTATTTTGAAAAATGGTGAAGTGTCACTATGTCATTTACAGGATTGTGGACAACATGCCTGTGACATGGTGTTACGATGTGGAAGATGGCCAGAGGTTCTGTAATCCTGGTTTTCCTATTGGCTGTTACATTACAGAAGATGGCCGTCCAAAAGATGCCTGTGTTATTAATGTATGTTTATGCAATTATATGTATTTTAATATATATCACTTCTTACTAATTTACAGACTTGCATTTCTCCTGTGTCATGTTTCTATGGGGAGTCCTTGCTATTTTAAGAACACATGCTGCCTAAAAATAGGCAAGTGTTGTGGTCTCTGCAAGTACCTCAGTTTGAAAACCTGATCTAAGCCTAAGAACCTGGTCTCTTATGCTGCACAGTACAGAAGAGCTCTAAAAGATCAGGGGGTGAACATGCATAACATTCAGTACAAGTGGAGAGTAAAGGTGAAGGAAAGCATGTCATCCTTCATTGCCTAAGAAATGGAAATGTTTGAAGGCTTGGACTTGACATTTTTGTGGGATAGAAGTGTTTTCATGGAAGCAGATTTGCATAGGTGTGTTTGTATTTCTGCGTACTTTTGGAAGATTTGCTTTCCCTAAAACTGGGAGCTGATGGAAAAAGATAAGATTTCTGCATGATCAAAGCTTCTCTTGTGATAGCTGATATACTGGTGGAGATCCAGATAAGTGCACTGAAAGCATTATGGAGATAAGAATACAACAGAAAGTCCAGGAAGTCTTTAGACTACCACAGACCTCTTCCATGGCAAGGTCACTGAGAACTTGGGATAGGTTTTTGGTTTTTTTTCAAGATGGTTGGTTTATTTAATAGATCTTACCAAAGATAAGTTTCTGTGGTTGCCAATTTTGTTTAATTGCCTCCATAATGAGTTGGTTTCAGGGTCTCCATGGGAATGGATGCATATATGATCAAATATGTAATCTGGCAATATTGTTTTAATCTTATTTTAATACTTGCTTTTAGTAGAAGGAAAATAACCTTTGAAGAAATAACTGATGTACTGTAGAAGAACATTTCATTTATGTAACTATTCTTATAACTGGGAGTGCTCTATAGAAAGGGCGGAGCTAGAACACTTTAGAGGTTCTAACTGAACTTCAGTAGACATAGCTGTTAAATTACTTGAGAGTCTAACAACCTCTTTAACTAACTAAATTCTAAGGTGATGTTTCCCTTCACCTAAGGTTTGCATTCAGCATTCTTGGCTGCTGCTTGCTGTTCATTCCTGTGCATCTTTGGTTTCAAAGGTGGTTGTGCCACGGAGAGCATTTATTTGCATTGTCTTGGGAGGTTCTGTTTAATTTCTGAAAAATATAGTCATTGTTTTAAAATAGCTGATGCTTGTGAAATGCTTCTAATAACAAAACTTGTCCCATAGTTATCTATTCAGTTTGCTACTTAAATAAAATAGGACATCTTCAGTTAAATTGATTCATAAATATATATATTAAATATTTTAAATTAATGTTTCTATTTTTCAATTTTACTCGACTGTTCTTAGCATTAACTTTCATAACTTATGTTTTTAATGCAAGAAGGCACTTACTGTCTTTATAATTTCCAGTATCTCACATTCATATTTTAGGACTTCTTGACAGAAAAACTATATGCAGTCTAAAATTCTGTTATGCAGACTTCTGTGTAAGGCTTTGAGATGTCTGTATTTTTTGATTGTTTAATATAACACTTTTTCATTGCAGTCAGAATTTCATGAAAAGGATACCTTTTATATTTTCAACCATGTTGACATAAAAATTTATTACCATGTTGTGGAAAATGAAGCTCTGGGAGCAAGACTAGTTGCTGCTAAACTTGAACCAAAAAGGTTAGTAGTTGAAAGTAACTTGTCATCAAAAAGTCATCCATCCCAAGACACTTGCTTTGATCTGGAAACCTGCTGCTAGTCAGAAATGCTTTCAGATATGTGACCTGTAGATTACCTCCCCTGTTGATTGATGTAGTGTAGTTAGGACAGTCTTATGTAATTTTGTTATTTGATGGGCCTTGATGCACTTTCTCCTACTTGGACCAAGAAAAGATGAAATAAAACCTGTAAGTGTTTGTGGGGTGTGATGAGTGTGTGTGCATGCATGTAGAACCCTAATTCCCCTACCAGGAAATATTCTGTCTTGTATCAGAACAGGACACCAGTGCCTGCTGCAGGCTTGACTGGAGTGCAAGATTTGATCTCTTCAACAATTGGGATTTGTATGGAAAGATTTCACAGATACACTCATCAGTTGTCCTGGTGTCTGTGTGGCTTTTGCACAATTCATGTCTGTTGTGTTATTTCTTAGCATCTTGTCTTCCGTGGTATAACTGAGCTTCTTGCGTTGTTGGTTCAGTTGAAAGTATTTTTTCCTCAGAGAAGTTAGTAATTCTGGTGGTGTAACTTTTTAGATGTTTTGGAAGTCCATAGCAATACTAAGGCTTCTTTCATTTTTGGTACTCTGCTTTAGAGACTGTGCTCTTTTAAAAAAAGAGACAAATCTTGTTTAAGAAGTTCACGTTTCAAAAATTCTTGAGCTTAGCATATGTTCCTTATGAGTTCTGAAATTTATGAGACATTAAGTACAATTCTTATATTGAAGGGAAGTATCCTTGGTATGCTTTTCTAAGATGAATTAATTCTTTCTTAAGAATGTTGTCAGTGAAGTGGCTTTCATTCTGTGTCTTGTCTCCCTGCAGTTACAAGCATACTCACCCAGACAACCCCGACTGCTCAGGAGTGCCCATGGATATAAGTAATAAGGCCAGTGGAGAAGTCAAAATTGCATACACATACTCAGTTACTTTTCATGTGAGTACTGTGATTTCTGTGGTGGCTACCTCTTAAAATCATGCATTAGTACTCTGAATTATAAAGATGGACAATTAAAATTGGCTCAGAATAGTAAATTTGTAGTTTTAAAGCTTTATTTGAATTGGAATGTCAGAGCTGGTTTGGGATTTAACCACACACATTACAGTTTTGCATACCAGCACACACAGAGTAGATGTGAAACACATATGTGGTTTTTAAGAGTCACACTTTCCACATCTGCCTAGGTTGTCTGGTAGATTATTTTTCAATCCAAGTTCTTAAGTCTGAGAAATTGTGTGTTTCATGTAGGTAGCTTGAAGCTGATAGTTTTCTGCCCTCCTGCTGCAAAAGCTGCCTTCTTTTTAAGGTCTTCCTTCCCTGGAATCCTTGAAAAGAGTAGGAAGCTGGTAGTCTTTGTTCTACTACTCTCTGTTTAAAAGCAGAGGAGCAGTATATCATGCAACTGCAGGCAGCAGTGATAGCTGAATATTTCTCATTTTGCTGAAAAGAGAGGGAGGTTTTGATTTTGTTTTGGTTTTCTGTAGATGGAGGTTGCTGGACAAACTGTTTATCAAAGTTCCCTACTCCTTCTCAGTGTTTCCACTCTGAGTTCAAAATACAATAAATAGTATAAGAAGTATACTCAGGGGGGATTATATTATGTATATACTATATAATGATATTTTAAAAACTTATATCAGTTGTAGTGCTGAAATTAATTTGTATACCGAAAAGCAAGTATTTCTGGAAACCTGTGAGAAGTTAGTAATTAAGAGTGACCTCAGCTTCATATTATTTGATTGTTTGTCCTTAAAAATGACATGCCCAGCTGTGTGTGTGCAACTGTCTTGTGCACAGTGTTACATCAGTTGGAGGTAATCTTCTGAATTTCTATTGGGTTGGCAGACCAGGTCATCTCAGGAAGACAAAAAAGGCAATTTAAGTATGAGGAAAAATGCAGTTCTGTCCTAGACTCATTGATACTGGTTTAGAAATTTGTTTCTTCCTTTGAGACATGGTTTTATTATCTCAGTGAACTATATATGTGATCTTGACTACATTTTTTTAACCCACTGGGTTTTTTCAAAATCTGGCTTTACTGGAAAGTGCTCTTGTATGTTAGAAATTACTGAAATAACAGCCTGTCAGACACCTAGCCAGTTTTGTTAATTGGTTTGTTTAATAGCCATCTTCACCTTGATTAACACTGTCTATTCCTTTTTTCCTGTTTACTCTGCAAAATAAAACAAAGAAATGTTCTTTTCGAAGTGTTTTTGATCAATGAATGTTCATTTTGAATAAGTTTAATCTGTTGAAATGCCTGGAGGAATAATTCTCTTCCCTCTGCTAGCAATGTAAGTTCTGTAGTATTGCCTCCCCACCTGTCCTGCAGCAAAAGCTGTTTGTAATGGGTTTGGTATTTGGTACTGAAATGAGGTTGTATGAAAGCAAAGGATAATTTGGACAGAGCATGATGTAGTGAGTGATGTATCATTTGGAGACTGTATAGCATAGCTTAGTTTCTTCATATATGGACTTATATGTGGTTCTTTCATTATTCTGCTGGTCCATTCCAGATGAACCAATACAGTTCTTGAAGGGAGGATGCACAATTAAATTAATTTGGTAAGCCTTAATGTCTTAAGAAGACACAGGTGCTCAAATTCAGAAAATATTTTGCTTTAGATTCTATGGTCAAGGCTTAGGTTTGTTCTAGGTAGCTATTATTAAACTATTCCCTGTAAAGCATGGAACTCGAAATTTCAATTAGTCACGAGATTTAAGATTGCTTTGCACAAACATCAACTTTTAAATGTGCAAGTTGGATGCTGACTGTATCTGATGTTCATGTGTTTACTCTTCCAGGAAGAAAAAAATATCAGGTGGGCATCAAGATGGGATTATATTTTGGAATCCATGCCTCACACTCACATCCAGTGGTTTAGGTAAGGAGGAAGTTTATTGTACTGAAGTGTTTACGTTGCAGTTTGAATGATGATTTTCATTAATTTTCTTTTTTTTTTTTCTTTTTAGTATTATGAATTCCCTGGTGATTGTCCTCTTTCTGTCTGGAATGGTAGCTATGATTATGTTGAGGACACTCCATAAAGATATTGCAAGATACAATCAAATGGATTCCACGGTAAGTCTAAAATGTAGCTCCTAAAATTTATTTGGAAAGTAATTTTTCCAGTTAAATGTGTAGCTGTAACTGGCTATTTAAGTTGCAATCTACTGAGTTAAAAGAGATGTATTTCTTTTACAGGAAGATGCTCAAGAAGAATTTGGCTGGAAACTGGTTCATGGTGATATTTTCAGGCCCCCAAGAAAAGGAATGCTGTTGTCAGTTTTTCTAGGATCTGGCACACAAATCTTAATAATGACTTTTGTTACCCTGTGTAAGTAAAGTGGGGAGGATTTAGTTGATTGTACATGATTTTTCACTGCATGGTGCTAGTAAAAATAGCAGTATCATTTTGTCTAGAAATTTCATTAAAGTCATTATAAACAGCTCAGCTGATGTAGTAGACATGCAACTTAGTATGCACAGATTATAAGATAACTGATGTACTGGCTTTAAGTCAAACATATAGTCTAAGGTTTCTAAGTCATTTCTAAAATTGTGCATCTCTGCTTCACAGTTTTTGCTTGCCTGGGATTTTTGTCACCTGCTAACAGGGGAGCTCTAATGACCTGTGCTGTAGTTTTGTGGGTACTGCTTGGAACTCCAGCCGGTTATGTTGCTGCCAGATTCTACAAATGTGAGTAATAGTTACTGAAAATGACAAGGCTTAAGGTCATTAACATAAATTATCATTACAGAACTGATTTTTATTTTGCTGCACTGTTCGTAGCTTCCCTCAGGGCAATTTGGGGAAATGTACTTACCTTAACAACAGAATATACATATATAGAACATTTAACAATAGTTACACTGGTTTTGATGTTATGATGCCTAAAGACCCTGAATTGCTCTTGCTGCTGTGTATTTGTGAAATTAAATAATATTAGTACTAAGGTCATTACATCTTCACATCAGACTGTTTTCTGCTTCTGTTTACTGTCACAGTGGGGACTGTGTAAACCTGCATTGAATTTTAGCTGTGGTTATTGCTTGGTAACACACACCTGCACCCCCAAATTGTGAACCTCAGTTCTTGCATGCCTGAGATTTGTGAGCTCTTTTTAGCTAGCTCCCAGGTATTTTGGAGAATAATGCTTTTTGGACTGTGGCTGGAGCATGGGGAGAAGGACTGTTAGGTGTTCTGTAGTTGTAGAAATCAGCCCTGTGGTGTTTGGGCCCCTGACAGGAGTTAGTTGATACTGTTCGCCCTCACTGATCCCAGCTATTGTTTCAAAACCTGTCTGTTTGCCAGCCTCAGATGGTTTACCCCTGTATCCTCTGATTTATTTTAAGGTGAAGCATGGCATTCCACATACAGCTTGTTTTAATTACTCAAGGTGAAAGGCTTTTTGACTTGAGAAAAATGGATCTTTTCTCTCTTTTTCCCCTAGAATGGGGCTAGAGAAAAAGTTATTTCAGAACTTCAGCCTGTCAGTAGATATTGGAGATCTTTCTGCTTACCATTTTCTAATTTTCATGTGGGGAAAACCAGTGGGAAAAGTGAGTTGGTATCTTGTCGGGAGTTTTTTGCATAGTGGTGGTGACATGAAAGTGAAGTATTCCTAATATCCAAGCCAGTTAAAACTTAAACAGAAGGAAATTTTAGTACTAAGAGCATAATTGAGGATAGAATTATTCTTGGTATTGTGGTGTATACTGTTTGTTTTGAAGGATATTTTGAAGTGTATTAATGGTAAATTGAATCCTATGTCTTTGGTGGAAATGTAGTTATTAAGGATAAAATTTAATATTTTACTTATTGGTAATCACTTAGTTGATACTTGAATGTTGTGTTTAACTACTAAGACAGTGAATGACTGATTCAGAGATATTTTTGTTATAACAGGAAGTGGTTTATAGCTGTATTAGAGCATGTAAAGATGAATGGGGGTTTTTTAATAGTATACAAATAATGTGATGCATAAAACAAAATACAACTGAAATGGATATCCAATTTTAAAAGTTGGGTTTTTTTTTTCCAAAATTGCATTTAAAAAGTGAAACCTGAGTTGAAATTAAGTGGTTAATCTTAATAGTTACTGTCACGTTCTACCAAGTTTTTATGAAGAAATAGAAACTTAATTAAAATCACTCTAACCATAATCACTTCTGACTCTTGAAATAAAGAAGCATGTCATTATGGCAGTGCTCAGATGAAATTATCAGCTTCACTGCACTCCAGCAGGATATTTTCATTTGAAAGTATATTGACTAGAATTTTTATCAGCATAGTGCAATTTCATAAAGATTTTCTTAAAAAAGCTATCTTTGGTCTTTTGGTATCACCACTGCTTAATGCTGTTAAGGCTCAAGAAGACATCACTACTTCTGTAAGCGTGTTAGTTCTGACTCTTCTGTAAGATTCACAGGCAAGAATTATTTCAAGAAAACTGTTAAGCTTGGTTTTCACATATTTATGTATCTTTACCTACTGAAACCTGCAGTCAAATGCTAGAAAGCTTAAATTTCTTAATCACTCCAGGTTTAAAACATTTTTTAAAGATTTAGAAATACAGCAAATCTGCTCCCTCCTTTTAGTAGATAAAGCCGTCAGAAACACAGTTTTAGTTGGATACCTTTCCTGACCTTGGTCTGAGACGTTTTGCTTTGAAGTTCTGTGGTTAAGCAATAGGATAAGGAAATCCAATTTTATTACTGAATATTTAGTTTACTGGTTTTGGGCATGATAGCACATTATTTGAGTATTTGCAAGCTAAGTATAACAAGTAAATGGACTGGAAAATTAATAGTTGAGCTTAATGCATGTTTTAATGTCTGTCAAATGTTTTAATATATAGCATTTGGAGGTGAGAAATGGAAAACAAATGTCCTGCTGACATCATTCCTTTGTCCTGGGTAAGTTGAGAATATTATGATTAAGAGAATTAAATTGCTTTTCTGATGTGCATAGCTAATTTTTTTAGATTTCAGCTATACAAGTAAATCTTGCATTGTCCCTTTATTCTGGGAGCTCCAAGAGTATCATGGTGCTTTTGACAAAGATGAGTATGTTAGTGGCATGTCATCCTTAGATTTTTTTTTTTTTTTGTAAGCATTCGTTTACTCTCACCACATGAAAAGGTTGATTAGGAAAAAGCATTATGATAGTAGTAAGTTTTAGGCCCACTTTTTAATTGTTTTCTTTCATTCTCTGGACTGCACTATTCTGACCTCACTGTAGTCAGTCTTATATAGTGTCATATAATATATAACCACTCTGATAATTTTTTCCACTTAATCACAGCAAGCAGTCTTACCCTGAAGTGTAGTTAAGACAAGCATATATTTGAAATAGCTTAGTTGGAACGTCAGTGCCTGCTGGAGGTCAGTCCCACTAGATTAACAAAGAATTGCTTGTCTGATCTCTTTGTTTTCATATTTTGTGTGTGTCATTTGGTTTTAGCAGAGATTCGTGCTAAAATCTCAAAACAGTGCCATTGTTTTGTCACGGTTACTGAATGTTCAGAAGTATTTCTGTGCTCTAAGTGTGCTCTGTGTTTTTCAGAATTGTATTTGCGGATTTTTTTATCATGAACCTCATTCTCTGGGGAGAAGGCTCTTCAGCAGCTATTCCATTTGGTACCTTGGTTGCTATTTTGGCACTCTGGTTTTGCATATCTGTACCACTGACCTTTATTGGTGCCTATTTTGGGTTTAAGAAAAACGTAAGTGTTCTCAAGAATTTGTTTTTTTAAGTGCATGCATACATAAACACACACAAATATTTTTCTCTGTACTGAGGTAGCACCTAAGCTAGTTGCACTGTTGGCTCCATTTCAGTTCAGTTACTTTAGAACTGCCTTAGAGAACCAGTCTTGTTATTCCAAGGCTGTGACACATGATTGGTGGCAGTGATACTTCTCTGCAGCGATTTGGGTTGTCATTGTTTTGTGATTTGAGCATTTTAATTTTAATTAGCATCTTTTTCATGAACTAAAACCAGTACTTGACCCAGCAAGCATGAGGGAAAGCAAATTATGCATTTCTGGGTTTCATCATTTCATCATGTATTTCTTGTTCCTGTCTGCCCTCTACACTGAGGATGTTTCCTGATCAAATTGCTGGAGTTCTGTGAAATCTGTTTGCATAAGTGTTCTGTAAATGGTTATCTCTGCTTGGCAGACATTAATTGTGATTTACTCCTAAACCGATCAATTTTCCATATTTTTATGAGGACTCTTTATGACCAAACATTTAGTAATTTGGTGACCAAATCATTAAATAATGAGATTGGTTCTTTTTTTTTTCCTTAAAAACCTGTTTACTATCCCCCACAAATAAATTTCTATAAGAACATATACATTTGTGGGCTTTCTCCTGCATAGGAAGCCAGGATTCTAGCTCTCTGTAGATCTCCTGTAATACTTTCAGAGAATATTGTTTTAGTAGGCACTTTTTACTTCAGTGGGCTTTTTCTGATAACTGTGTTGAAATTCCATCAAGTTACCCTGCATTGTACAGCTGTGTACGTCTTCTTTTAAGGAAGGAAGATTTGATAAGCTAATAAGGCAATGTGGTAGATGTCACAAAAACTTGAAAATCAAATCAGAAAGGAGGTGTCTATTGATGCTTTTGATGTAATCGTTATGAAAGGCAAAAGATGCAGAATATGCATGTATCTTAAAATGCCTTACATTGTTTTCTCCCACCATGCTGATCCATGCATGTGTCTTAAATTAGGATTAAATTGCCAGATTGGGTCCTTTCAGTAAGTTTGTCCTAGTGTGATTCTTTAAGTAAATCCTGAAAGACAACATGCAAGAATTTCTAGAAGGTGAAAGCAGGAATCTGCACCACCACTACCCCAGCTGAAATATGGTAAATCAGCTCAGGCTCTGTAACAGATGATAGATAGGCAAACACTGAAAGGGAAGTCCAAAATATCTGTCACTATGTTTTCAGTAAGAGCTGTCTTTTAGCAAGTTTGCCAAGCGAGTGTTGGTAACTGAGCTGGAGCAAAAGCGAATGTAGTGTAGCTGGGTATGCACATGCTCAAAATAGAGTAGAATTTTTGCCACCACTCATTACAAAAAGAAAGCAAAAAGGTTTGATACTTTATTTATTTAACTGTTTGTTATTTTCGTTTAAAGGCTATTGAACACCCGGTTCGCACAAATCAAATTCCACGTCAGATTCCTGAGCAATCGTTCTATACAAAGCCATTACCTGGTATTATCATGGGAGGGATTCTTCCTTTCGGATGTATCTTTATACAGTTGTTCTTCATTCTCAATAGTATTTGGTAAGTTCACCAAAAATTGAATTTTCTCCATCATAAAAAGTGGTAATTTCTTTGTGAAAGTTTTTCTTCAAGATGCTTTCCCTGATTATTTGAGGATGCAGTGTTACCATAATACTGGTTCAATAATATTTAAATGTTAGTATCTTTTTAATGTTTTGTTATTTCAAAGATACTTGGTGCCTGTTATGCTTGTTGGGGTCTACAGAGAGGTGGCTGTGATATGCTTAGCAATTTACAGCTGACCTACCTTCAGATAGTTGTTGTTTTCTCATGCTACTCTTGTGATTTCATGTGGAAGTGGCTCTGAAGCTGATATATAGCATATAACTTGACAGTAGTAAAGTTTATTAAAATAAACTTGAGATTTTTTGGTAGCTGTTATTAGGCTAGAAAAGTGTTACTACTGTTGGGAGGAAAAAAAGAACCAAGAACAAATTCTTGTGAAATTTTTATTAAAAAAGAGTAATGATTTTTTAAAACAAAGCTCCATAGACTAGTCCAGTATAAGTGAATTTTGATGTGAGCTCACTGACGAACTAATCTACTGTGAGGAATTTGTCTTCCTTCTGGCACAATTTAGTTATTGGATCTTGTTAAACTGTTTCTGAACCTTGAATTGGTGCTTCTACCCAACACAGACAGCTACAGCATTTGACATTTCTTGTTATTTTGGAGCTTTGAGCTTTGCCCCTTTGATTGAAATGTGAGGTGAAATCCAGGTTCTTCTGAAGTCAGTGGAAGAGGTCATGCTGACTTCACTGAAACTGTGATTTCACCATTATGTTTAGTCATTTCTTTCTCTAAAATCCCAACCAAGGGCATGCTTTCACCTTGCTTTCTCAGTGTTCCCAGACTGAGCAGCCAAGGTTCCTATTCTTTAATTAGAAAATAAATTGGTCAATTGTATGGCTGCACAATTGACAGTATTTCAATAGGAAGGGGGAAATACTTAAGGTGAAGGTGATCTTACTACCTGTGAAGAAATAATAATAGCACAATGACCATTTAAATTTTTTTAAACTCCCTTTTATAGGTCCCACCAGATGTATTACATGTTTGGCTTCCTGTTTCTGGTATTCATTATTTTGGTTATTACATGTTCTGAGGCTACAATATTGCTCTGCTACTTCCATCTATGTGCAGAGGTAGGAAATATTTCCTCTGTTTTCAAACCTGATAATGTTCTAAGAACGCTTCCAAAAATGTTAATGCTTTTGTAATTGAAAATAAGTATTCCAGAATTCAGCATGAGCACTAGTGCTAGATGAGATGTGCACCACGTCTTTAAAAAAGTGAAGCCGGCTACTATTGGCAAAACTTGTAAGAAATATTAAAACCTTGCACTGGGTATTGCTGAGTCAGGTGTCACATCTTTATATTCTCACTCCCTGTTTTCTGAAGGTGCTAAATTAATCCATTAATTTTGTTCAATCAGAGTGCATTTTGGACATGCCCAACCTTGGGAAAAAAAACCTCTATGGCTGGAAAGAAGTACACTTGGCTTATTTGGGGTTTTAGTATTTTCTGTATTTGCTATTGATATTTAGGTTACTTATCTCTAATTTTGAATGGTGTAATTAAAGCAGTATTGATTATATATAGTTCTTCTCCCTCTAGATAAAAAACCCTACAAAAACTTAGTTTTGGATAAAGTAATTATAGAGAAAGTAGCTCTGTATTCACTGGTAGGGTCAGTGGGCCAGAGGTGTACATGATATTTCTCACACATTTGTATTTTTTCTCACTCTAGGACTATCACTGGCAGTGGCGTTCATTTCTCACTAGTGGCTTCACTGCAGTTTATTTCCTAATATATGCAATACATTATTTCTTTTCTAAACTGCAAATCACAGGAACAGCTAGCACCATTTTATACTTTGGTTATACCATGATTATGGTTTTGATCTTCTTCCTTTTCACAGGTAAGTGTATTGAACCTGAATTTTAAATTTTGAATCTGCCTTTAGTTTTGCACAGTAGAATCCTTGGAAAAATGATCTTGATACAGAATTATAAATTTATGTATGACTTTGATTTATTTCAAAGTGTAGCATATTGCAACTATGTGATTACAAACTTTAATAAAAGAGATAAGTGAGGATGAGGCAAAACTACTGCTAACTTGAGGTGTGGCCTATCATTAGGTCTACAAATATGTGATAAATACCTTTCCAGATTTTATTTTTATGATAGTCATATGACAAACTCAGTTTTTAAAAATAAGTTGTCCTTGGAGAAGCACACTTCAAATCACACACAATCAAGTATAAAATTACCGTGTCAAGATAAAAACCTGCAGATTTTATGGAATAGCTGGAAGGAAGAGAGAGGAATAAAGGTAGACAAAGAATGCCTTTTTTTTTAATTTGCTCTCTTAGAGAATGTATTTGCCTTTATCCCAATTGCATTGAAGTGGAATGGGAAGCAGACAGAATTTCTGTAATATTTTTTTTTTTATCAGTCTTGTCAGAACCTTGTAATCTTCATTGTGAGCGTTTGGAAAATACATCTGTCTTAGGTGCTGCATTTCAATTTCCTCTTCAAGTAATTGAGATGAGGTCACAAAATTTTCCATTGTAGTCTTCAGTCAGGCAGAAATAGCCCTTGTTTAGGGTGGGAAAACAGCAGTGAAAATGCAAGAAGTCTCCTTTCAAACTGATGCAAGAAGGCAGCAACCATCAACTCCTCAAAAAAATCTTAAAAATTCTGTGTTCTGCTCCAGCAGAATGCAGTCCATCCTTGTATACTCTGCCCTACAGAGCAGTACTTCTGAGACTACTTTGAACTGATCAATGGTTTAAATAATTTCAGGCTTCTTGATGATGATTTTTAATGATTCCAAAGGCTTGGAATCATTAAAAGATACATGTATCTGTGTATAGACACTATCTTTTGAGGCCTCCTAGACTACAAATGGCTTGTCATCAGAACTTTTAATACAAATCTCACTATGACTTTTAAGTAGAATTTTCATTTCCACTTAACCTAGGAGAACAAAAATAGTGGAAGAATAAAGAAGTAAGAATGGTGTTCATTTTAAGTGTAACTGAATATTTCAAAGATATGTCCACTACAGCTGAGGAAATATTGAAGCTGTTTGTGGACTGAATGCAGATGATGATGAATGGGACCAATGGGCTGCAAGGATTTTCTTGGGTCATTGCCTGTTTAAAAGGAAGAAATGGGACTTGAGTGCATTATATAATCTCACTGAAAAGTGATCAAGCTGTGTCCTAGAAGTGGTCAGTTTTATCTTCCATCCTTCTTTTTAAGTCAGTCCGGTGTGTTTTGGCATTGCTTGCAGATAGTTTGTAATTTATGCATCTCTGCTTTTATTCACATTTCTGTACCAGTTTTCAAGTCATTCTGAATGCATAGATCAGAGATTCTGCCTCCCTTGCTCAAGTTTTCTTCTTTCTCACCTTGCTTTTCTCTTAACCTTTACCTCTGGTCTGGGTGTACTGATAGTTTCGTTGAACAAAAAAATCCTAGGATGTGTGGTTGTTCAACTAGAAATGAGTGTGTGCTGCTGTATGCCGAACAGTTTTAAAGGCAGTGCAAACTTACAAAGTAAGGTGAAAACAGTAAGGCCTTACATAAGTGTAAGGTCAATTAATTTAGTTTCACCAGCTTTTCCAACAGATGTTCAGCAAGTCTGCCTGTAATAGTAAACAGTTTTGCCCAAAACCAGAATTGTATTTACCCTGTCTCCTTTGTTCACTCCGTTCGCTTTGGATCCATGCACTAATTTTGGAGCAGATTCATTCAAGATAAAGGGGATTTACAATAATTTTCTATGCTGAGACATGGTTTAGCTGCCTTTTGCATCTCAGATACCCAAATAATTTCCATCTTTTGCCCTTATTCTTTCGAGTCAGTCATGTCACATGACATTGTCTAGAGGCATTAAGATGTGTCCACTGCATCCCCTTTTTCCTTTGCTCACGTGTTCACTTTCACTTGACCAAGTGGCTGTGCAACAACACCTGCCAGCAAATTTTTAGGATAGGTTCACAAGCATGCAAAGGTGAAGTGATTTATTCCCAGCCCCTTTCAGTTGCTTTTTGTGGCATTCATTTGTTTGTAACTGGGACAGTGGAAATGCAAGTCATCCTGTGCAACTAGAACTAAGTTTTCAGAGTCTGTATGCTCTTGGTTTTTTAAATTTTCAACTTCTATGTTGAAATTAGGAGAGGATACACTTGAGGTAATTAATTATACAGAATTGTAAAACACTGCTTAGCAATTTTTTTATCTACTTCCCTTAAGATTAAGTACAAATTACCTTTTAATTTGGGGAAATAACCCTGTTTCTTAAGATTTGAGAAGAATTTTGTCCAATTACTTTGATATGAATGTAAAAGCAGATTACGTTCAGTTCTCTCAGATTTACTGAAGTGCTCTGAGATAAGGATTTACAGAAGAAATCAGAGGTAGGGTGAAGATACAGGCAGTTCTTCTCCATCTTTTTTAAACGAAAGAACATATTAGCAATTTAGCAAAAAATGCTCCCAAAGGCAGCTGACTTCCCATGTCAGGATGATAAAAAAGCTAAAAAGAAAAAGTCGTAATTGTTGTATGAAAGCTATTCTGCTGCTGCTTACTCATCTGTGAAAAATTGTCAGGATGGGAAGGAAGGGTTTTGATGATGCCCTGCTGCTATGTCAGTGTAACACATGCTTCAGGCACTTGCATCCATACTGCATTCCAGGTCATTGATCAGACTCAGCAGGCACAATACCGGGAGCTACATGACAAATTTTTGATTCACAGCTGGGATCACAACTACGTATCATAGTAAATGAGTCACTTAAACATCAGTAGTTTAGCAAGCGTAAAGTGAAAAAAAATGACCATGATATCATTCATGGTTCCTTTCAAGCTTTGATAGACAACAAGTTACCGCACAACTTTTGTTGCCCCTCTTACCAGATATAAAACATACGATGTTTTTTCCTCTAAAGAACTTCTTTGATGCTAGTATAAGTTCAGGATATAATTTTAGAAGAGGTATTTAGGCAGAAATCAGATAATCTTCAGGGCTTTTTTCCTGTCCTAGTTTTTGTGGGAAATTAAGGTTCCTGTAACAGGTGTTCTAAGCTGCTGTTTAATCCAGTATCATTCTGATTGAGACTAAATTTTGATGTAATCCAGTTAGATTAACAAAGCCCACCTATATTAACTATTTCACATTCAAAATAATATTTTTGTTATAAGTTTCTTTTGGAGTTACACAAAAAGAAGGGATGAAGCCGCTGTTTTTATTCTGCTAGAAGGATAATAAATAATCAGGGAAATGGTCTTCATCCTACAATTTTAGTTCAAATCTGTGTGTACCTTTTGACTGTTGTAAGTATTTCAGAAGTGTTTATTTTTAAGGTATGTAACACATGTTTTCAGTAGGACTACAAGTTGTGTAGTAACTACTTTATGGTTTGAAATTTGTATTAACTCAGTCTATGGAGAAATAAAGGTAGTGCTCTAATTTTCCAAGACCTTAAAGTATTGCTAAGTAATGGGAACTCTGATGATGTTATTATGTTTATAAAAAATAATAACTATTCTGACAGCTGAGCATATGAGATCATGTGTGTGAGTAGTCACTGAGAAAGGGTGAAATGGAGCAGTGTGAAGGAGTGGGACTGCAGCGTACTGGAACAACAAGAACAAAAAAGTAAACAGAAACATCTTACTACTAGAGTGTTCTACATGATCTGTTCTATGCTCTTGAAAATAATGAGAGGTTACAGAGTAGTTGATGCCTATAAGGTCTGAGTACTGTCTGTAACTTTCCATTTTCTGATCTGATTGATGTACTGAATGCTAAGGACAGCAGATCACATATACATACATTCTGACTTATAAACTACAGATAGAAATTAATGTCTCCTGTGTCAGTGTTCTAACATGTAATTTTCTTTTTTCTCTCTTTTAGGGACTATTGGATTCTTTGCATGCTTTTGGTTTGTAACCAAAATATACAGCGTAGTGAAAGTCGACTGAAGAAACCGATGTAAAGAGTTAACACGGAAGAGGTTCAATCTTCATTAACCTAACTTAAAAACCTGGTCTCGTTGATGAACTTGAGCTTTATCAGAAGTATTGGCTTCCTGTTCTTTGAGAATGATACTGAAATGCACCTACTTTTCCACTAACACGTTTGTATTGTGACTTAACAGCCTGTTTTCATTCAAACCGTAATGAAGATCAGAGTTACGATATTTATGCATTTGTAAATACAACTATACATTAAAAGAAATGTTAAATTCTAATGAAGAATAGAAGTGGCTGTATTACACAACTTAATGATACTTCTGATCAAAGTACAACTGTAAATAGGTTTTTCTAGCTTGGTAGGTGGGATGATTTATTTTTCTTTGAGGGAAATGAGAACTTTTTATTATGCTGTCTTTGAAGGATGATTCTTTAAGAACTGTTGCTTTTAGTCTGGATGTGATTTTTATTTTTTACTGGTGTTACGTCCATAAATCTGATTTCTGTGACTTAATTAGTTTTGGTGTTCTTGGCCTTTTAAACTATGTGCCTCTGAGTCCTTGAATTTATAAATTCATAATCCAATAAACATTGTAAAAATGTCTTCATTGACTTATTACATATTAGAAGTTCAAAAATATGTAAATACAATTATATTGAAGACAGATGCTTAAAGATTGCATAGAGTATTTTATGGCATTTTCTATGGTTTAATGTATATTGACACACATTTAGATCTGCAAGAATTATTATTTGTGCTAAATGGCTATAACATGGACATGTGATTGTGGTGCATGGGATCTAAATTATACACTCATTTAACAAAAGCTCTCTGCAGCATTAATCCAATCCTTAACCCAGAGATTGCTGTGGGGTTGTCACTATGTTGAGAAGATCTTACAAGGCATGAGTCGGCATTCTCTGCTGATCTTGCTTTTAGATCTCAATGATGCATATTCTATAGAGCAACTATGGCTGACTGTACTTAATGTAGGTTAAAAAATAAAAGAAAATTACTATTT
This sequence comes from Geospiza fortis, assembly GCF_000277835.1. Taxonomy (NCBI): domain Eukaryota; kingdom Metazoa; phylum Chordata; class Aves; order Passeriformes; family Thraupidae; genus Geospiza; species Geospiza fortis. Next base: position 2,585,044 of record NW_005054363.1, read on the forward strand.
TTGCCTTATATTAAAAGACTAATGTCAATTTTGGATGACTGGCATTAAACCTATATTTGCCTTTTTTTGGAAATGGAGTATTTTATTCAAACCTTGTTTGATAGTTTTAGATTCATAACATAATTTGGCTGGTAAAATTTTATTTTAAATTAAAACTTCATGTACCAGTTGCCATTCATAATGTTGGGGGGTTTTATTCTTACCAGTTTAGTTTTCTATAGGACCTTAACCTGATGATGCTTGAATATTGGATCCAGTAAAAATATCCTTGGTTAAGGTAACTTGTCATTATTAACCTCTCAAAAGTTGGCACATCAAGGCTTCAGGAGGCATTGCCACAATTGCAGTGCTCCACATCCCTTCCCAGATGAACCGTAGCACTTGTGCTCTGCCTGTTGCCAGACACAGCTCTGCTCAGATGTGGACGGGTTTGTTCCCGTGCCTCTCCCAACATGTAGTCACTAGGAAATGCTGATTTTAGGTAAATCTTCCATGCTTTGTGTTCAAAACAGGAAATAGTGAGTATGGTAAGTGTTTGCTCTTTACTACTGCAATGAACTGTAGTGTGACTCTTGATTCAAATGTTTAGAATAGTCTTCATATCCCTGGTTTTGTGACCACCTACTGTATAGTCACTGCCTGAAATCACCAGTAGTTTTTACACAAATAGGGGTACTTCATTTGAGAAACATGAATCAATTGTCTGCTATTGAAATTCAAATTCAAAAAGCCAGATTTTTGTGATGTATTTACAATTGCTGTTTAAAAATCAGATTAGTAGAAGTTAGATGAAGCCACTGTGGTGTGTGTGTGGGTTTGAAACTGATGGCTGTATTTTCCTGGGGATTTTTCTGCAGACTAGTTGACAATTCATGGCAGCTTCTCAAGTATTTTATTTCCAGCTTTAAAGGCAATCTGTGAAATGTGTCACTGTCTTCTGGAATCTGAACCTGCTGCATACACAGCTTTTCAAGCAGCCTCGCCTTGTAATAATTGCAGCTGTTTCACAATTGCAATGTTTCAGTGTGGACTACTTCAGTGTAAGACAATTCAGAAAGTTTAATACATCACAGATTTTTCAGAAGAGCTGTTCTAAAGTTGGTTTTGTCCTTGTAACACATTACTGCCTCAAATAATTTAAAATGTTTTTCTAGAATTTAGGCTTTTGGTGTGTGTTAGGGCATTTAAGCGTTCTGCTGTATACTGTATCTGTTTTCCTCTTGGGAGACCTGTTTTTTTTGTCTAAACTTTCAAAATACTGAGCTTTTCCAAAACCTTGATGTATTACCCAGCATTTTCTTAAATTGCACTTGTGGCATGAATGTCTGAGAAAATGTAAATTAAAAAGAGGGTTAAGAGGTAGGACAAATTGCTGAGCTGCAGGAAGATGGCAGATTTGGACAAAACACTTCAGAGAAGTGTCGGTTTTTTGGTGCCTGATAAATAATTTTAAAACTTAAAAAGAGTGGCTATCACTGCCAAATTTAGTCTGAAAGGAATCCTTGGTCCAAATTATACTTTGAAAATGTGATATGGGAGTTGGTGTCTTGATTTTCTTTCTCTAGAAGAAATAAAGCAGCTTTTTGGCAAGCTGTTACTCACCATGGCAGGCTCGTTGGGCCATCTTTAGTCTGTAGCTTCCCTTCTTATTAAAAAGCTTGGCTGTGTTTGAGCACCTGTGAGAGCCCTCAGGTTTCTGTGGTCATACAGAGCCATACAGGGTGTGAGCCCTCAGCTGCTTGGCTGGATTTTGTAAGCAATATTATAAATATTAGTTGACTGTGAACGAGTCATAGTGTCTTGAGGCTTTTTGTGCCATTTTCAGGCAAAAGGCAGTGAGAAATGACTTCAGGAAAAGTCTGGAAGTGACGACAAGCGGTAAAATGACAAAATTCTGGCAGGCACCTGAAGTGCTCAGTTATACTGATCTGAGTATTGGTTTGGAAGGGCTGGGAGGTACCAATCAAGTCCTGTTTGAACTGATGTACAAATCAAAAAGGCTAAGTGTGGATGTGAAATGTTTTGCTAATACTGGAAAAGGCAAAACCACCAATCTCTAAGTAGGCTGGCACATCTATATTTCAGGCAAGTGAGAGACCTTGAAAGGGAGTGGTTTTAGTGTATATGACTTTGGTCCATGGAGTGAAATTGTGGCCAAATTTTTCTGCAAAGCTTTGTGAGAATGCTGGGGAGGGGCTGCTGCAGCCGGTCCTGATGACATGGGTGGTGTTAAGTCAAAACTGAGGTTTCTCACTGAGTTGTTACTCAGCTGGAGTAACAGATGGAGATCCTGAGTTTCACAGGTAAGAAGTAAGTTACATGAAATTCTGTAATGGGAGTCTGGTAAATCCTTAAGAGCTGTAGATGTTTTTGTGTTTAATGGCTGATAAAGCACAGCAGCGAGCATAGAATCACAGAATGGTGAAATAGTCCAACATACCCCCGCCCTGCCTTTTGGTTGGTTTTTTTTTGGGGGGGGGCAGGGGCACGGTTTTTTTTCCTCCTTTTAATTGAGTGTTTGGTTTAGCACAGTGTTTGGCTTAGTGTTTCTGCTCCAGGAATTGAGCAAGAACTTTAGTAAGCTTAGCTGGTGTGGGACACACATGCCCATGAGTTTTTGCCATGAAGTTACAGGCCATCCTCTTTCTGTTTGGGCATCTTTACCAGTTTGGACACCACCTTCATTTCTGGGGGCAGCTGTATCTCCAGCTCCAGTAGCCCATCACAGCTATGTATTTCCTTAAAGGAAGGGAGATCACTTCTGCAGAGATGTTCTTGTCCCAGATACACTGCTTCCTACAATTCACCTTTAATTTAATTTTTTTATTCTCAGTACCCCGCTGTTTCTCCTTATGTCAGCCACTAGTGATCTATTTATTTCCAGATCTCCATAAATATGTATTCCTCAACAGACTCATGAAATAATTCTCCTGTTACTTTAAAGAATTACTTTGGGTATATGTGTCTACACAAGTGTGTGACACTTCAGATTAAAGCACAAACCTTCAGGGACTACTGAGAGACTTAATTTATCAGTTGATTACTGTACAGCTGCCATCATGCACTATTTCCTCTTATGTGAAACATCTGGAACTTGCTGTTGATGAGATGAGAGTGGTTAACTCTTGTAAATCAGATAACCCAGAAGATTACAAATGAAGCCTGTCATGTTTGGGTGATGACACATTCTTGCCACTTGCCAGGATTCCAGGACTTGCAATGAAAATGCAGTTGAAGTTCTGCCTTCCCTCGAGCTATTTGAGGATAGCCTGCTGGCCACAGCACACACACAGGTACAGGGTGCAGGAGCAGAGGCAAGGGCATGACAGGAAGTTTGACCAAAGCAGTCTGCTGGAGGGGTTTAGCGTTAGGTCTTTAAACATGCATGATCCAAAGTTTCTGGAAATGCACAGCCAAAAATCTTGGCAAAGAATAATAACAGTAATTAACCAAATAATTCATTGGTGAATGTGCTAACATTGTGTCTCCTGCATGTAGTATGGACACGCTGCTAGCAAGGCCCCTCTAGAATTCACTGTATTTATAAAGCCTTGCTTTATAAGGATTAATTGTCCTTACTCAGGAACCCCTTCTGATACCTCACAGTTTTTCTAAGTTCACTACAAAAGGCTGCTTCAGACAGGGGCCCACAGGGTGTCCTGAGAGGCTGTCCAGCCTGGGCAGTGGGATGGGCAGAACGGCACATTCCAACTTCTCGGTTCAATTGTGCCAACACCTTGGTTTCAAACAAATCAGCACAACTGCTGTTTTGCTGATGCTGCTGCAAGACTCAAGACTTGATGTGGCTTGTGAAGGTGGTTTGGTTGGGGTTTGGGGTTTTTTTTTCGGGGGTGGGGGGAGCAGGGTTGTTTGGTGGGGTTTTGTTCAGAGATATCTTAGGGTTTTTTTCAGTAATTATATCAAGTCAATTTCATCTCTCTTTTGGGGAAATCGTTCAGGTAGAGAAGACAGTCTTCCTGATATTTTCCCAACTTCCCATGACTGCCTTTTGATTTGTTTACAATTACACATTTGGTTGATGTGTATGAAATCGTTAAACTGCCTTGATTACATGATGTGAAGAAGGGAAATGTGCAACTGGGAAGAGAGGTGATGTTGCACATCCCAGCAGGGCAGGCACATGCACAGTCTGGCCTCTGCTTGCCCTCTGAGTTGCAGAAGGTGAAAAAACTTCTCATTCTCTGGAGGTTGGTAAAGGCAAGTGGGCTGTGTTCAGCACACACCTTTTGCATGCACCTTTTGCTCTGGGATATTACTTAGGAGGTCAGTGGGCTTCCAGGATGGCCCATCCTCTCCCTTGGTAGCCCAAGGATACAAGAAGCAGTAGGCTTGTGACATTTCTTCTCCAGCCTTGCTTAGGAGCTACAAAATGGAGCAGCCAGAAAATCAGATCTGTTTCCTACATTTTTCTGCAAGTTCTCACAAGGAGCCCTCTCCACTTTCCTGCTGGAAACTGCTCTTCCCACTGGAGGAAGGCTAGCAAGACAGCTGAGAAGAAACTGATGTTCTGTCACTCTGTCTCCTTCTGCAGGCTGTAGTGACAGCAACAGAGCAAAATCATAGGTGTTCTCCTGCTGCAGGATGTCAGATCAGGGCAGCCCCTAGGCAGGTGAAGGGCAAGGCAAAGGAGAAACAGCAGGTGACCTTAAATTTGCTGTTTATCCCAGAAAGCTGGGTGACCATAGTAACACTGGATAAAAATTAGAGAGAGGCTTCCTTCCCTTCAAGAAGGACAATATCCACACACAAGGGGCAGAGTCCAAACAAAGAATTGACTTATGTACCAGGAAAATGATGGTTTATTAAACTCAAGTCTTTTCTGTTAGCCTGTTACCTGTTTCAAGTGGGGGTTTTTACTGGAAGAGACATCTTAGATCCAGAACTGAATTTCTGAATAGACCAAGACAAGCAGACAAATGTAGGCAGATTAAGAATGTGACTAAATCCCCAGAGATTTTCTTGACCAATGGATTATGTTAAGGTTACTGTGTCTATCTTTCTGTCCTTTGCAACAGCTTTGCCAACAGGTTTGTGAAGGCCCATTGCTGCCCAGAATGGGACAGAACTTGCAGTCTTGGTTTTGTTGCATGGGACACTGTCTCCTGTCCCAGTCATCCCTGACACTTCAGAGAATTGCTGATAAAATAACCTGAGCAAGCCATCTACCATGTACTTTGATGCAGAAATACACTTCTCATTGCTCCAAGTGCACAATGTCCATATAAATACCCAGCAGAAACCCCTAGAGTTTGATGTAACCAAGAAAGCCCAAAAAACCAAGGGGGAAGTAGGAAACAGAAATTCCATGAAAAATGCAAAGTTCTTGGGCTGCAAATAGATGACAGCAAGGACAAATACTCCCTCTTGCAGTTTCACTCAACTTTGAATCTCATAGCCTGAGCAAATACAGATAAAGCTGCAGCACTGCTAGTTCATATGTGGTATATAGGAGAAATCCATCTAAGTCAGGGCTTGTCACACCAGAAGTTCATGGAAAAACAAATAAATATGCTCTTAAAAGGTTTATAGGAATCAGTAATAAGAGCTGTATTTACCACAGGTAAGCTTCAAAAGAAAATCTGGGCTGTCTGGAGTGAAAGGGAAATGGAGAGGGCTTGTGTGCAGATGCTACACAAGCCAGAGGGTCCAGTTTGGTATGGACATGTTCCAGCCCTTCACATTTATTTGTGTGGGTGAAACATTTCTTTCTCTTTTACTTTTTAGCACGGCTTCAATAGAGTAGTGAAGGCATAGGAAGAAGCAGGTATTTGCCTCCATGTCTTATGAGCAGTGGCAACATCCACAGCTGGAGTAAAAAAGATTGGATAGAGCTAAAAAATTAGAGACCAATAATTATTAAACAAATAATTATTACCCACCACTTTCATTATAACTTTGGGCCATTTATTCCATCATCTCACTGCCTGCCCTGGCAGCTCAACAAATTGGTCAGGTGTTTGTTGGGGTTTTTTCCTCCTCTCCATTAGCTGTTGTTCATTGTGACAGGAACTGCTGTCTAAATTTCAGTTAGAACCTGCAGGTCCATCTTAGCAATCAACACCTGGTGGTCTTTGGGAAACAGCATGGAAAGTTGTGTGGGAACCCAGGAAATTCCTCTGGCTGCCCTGAAGGACTCAAGCCCCTGCCCAGGGGGCTCAGAGACCTTGGTACAGAGCCCAAGACCCCTGTGCCTTTGATTTAACCCTTGGACAAAACAATTACCAACCTTTATATGAAGAATTACAAGCCACGTAAGTTTAAGCAGAATGATAGTGAATTTATCACAGGGTGAAAAATAGATTTTTGGAGGTTTTTAGAATGGGGGTTCAGGGGGCAAGATGGAGGAATCTGGGCGTGTCCAGCCTTTCTCCTTCTTCTTCTTGGCCTCCCTCTTCTGCTGTGATGCTGGCACTTTTAGATTGTTTTAGAGTAGAAGCTCACTGTCTAACACAGATGATAGGTATTGGAAAGTAATTGTAAATATTGTACATGTAGTTTTTAGTATAAAAAAGAAAACACCACCCCAGGGGAGGCAGTGTGCCTCTGACTGTCTTGCTGAGCGGACCTCGGCTGGACAAGAGAAAGAATTTTATAGAGAAGAAACAATAAACAACCTTGAGACCGAGAAATGAAGAGTTCTGACTCCTTTGAACACCAGGCTGGGAAAAGAGACTTTCTAACATATCTCGGGGTCACTCTGACCAGCTAGAGACCCCGAGAAGCTGTGGTGGAGGATCACAGATTGCTATCAGCAAATCGGTAACATTACAAATTAAATATCTAAAATTTGGCGTTTCTGAGGGGCCAGGTTTATTCCTGGCAATGAACACTGACAAGATTTTTATACGTGGAAAAGACTGAATTCATACTATGGTCACCAAGTGTAGCAGTCTCATTTTCAACTATTCTGTTAAAAACTGAACAACTGAAGGCTACTTCTGAATATCCCAACGCCACGGTGGTTAATGAGGCCAGCCGTCGTTATCTGGGAGATGCACAGGCAGCTGTCAGAGTAGCTGTCACTCACAGCAGCATTAAGTACAAACCAAGGCATTAAAATAACAAACAGGAGAGGAAAGCTGGGCTGCAGAAGGATTATCCCAGGTCCTGTCCGTGCTGAAAACACCACTGACCTTCTTCCCAAAATGGCAGGCAATCACTTGGTTGTGTGGCAGTGAGTGATCCCCTGGTGGAACTCTGGAAGGCAGCCTCTTCTCAAAATTACTCCTGCTAGAGATTCTTCTTGTCTGCTTAGAGCATGGATTTCTCTTGGAAGTTTATTTCACTATTTCTGAAGATGATGATCTTTTTTTGAAGACTCTGTGTTTCCACCATGCATGACAATGACTTTCTGTTTGGTGTATGGTCTACATCTAGCCAAAATTATTTGTCATTTTTACTTTCAGTTTAACTTAGGTTTAATTGTCTTGATTTAAGCCTCTTGCACTAACACTAAGCTGCTTTTGTTTTTACTTTGGATCCAATAATTTTAATGTTTCCTCCATATGGCAGTGAGTTTTTGAAGGAAAAAACAAGGTCTGAGATGTTATTTGAATGGAATTGAAATTTGGAAAGTGAAACTAAAAATATAGATAAGAAATACCAAGTTAATGTGACATAAATGTAGGGAATTCCTGTGTGATATAGACATACTAAAAAAAAGACAAAATTTTTCACTTCTTTTGTATCTATAGTGGATGCCTTCCTTATGCCTTCAGCAGCTGGATAAGCAACACAGCTACTCCTTTGGGGTGAATGCCAGAGAATAACAGTTATAAAATACATTTCAGTGATTCCAAACAATGAATTACACCTCCTTGTCAAAAGTATTTTTGTCAAGCATAACTGGCCTGTGGGCTTATCTGTGAGTGTGGTATGTTTTAGTTCCTTTATAGTCACTTGGATCATTAGCACAGGGAGGAATACGGGTGTGTCGACCCAGTTTTTTAGTCCAATAGGTATATTGGTAAATATTCCCCCTTAAGAACATTTAAGCATTTGTTAAATTGGTAAAACCAATATTGTTTCACCAGAATCTGAATTTGGGTCCTCGTCCAGTTGTGGCTGTGCCCTGCAAGGCCAAGCTGAGGGGGCTTTGCTCCCAAACATGGTAAGTGAGAGACTATATTCTAGTTAGATCTGCAGGCTGAAACATTTCTGTGACCACCCTGAGTTCATTTCCTTTCAAACACCTTTGGTTAGCCAAGATCTCCCACTTAAACCAGCTGATTTCAACTGAACACCTTGGGGAGCAATCATATGATCCCTTCTCTCAAGTCACCCACCAGCTCAGGAGGTCCTACAGGTCACAGTAGGTCATTCATGACCACAACTGAAGCAAATCTACCTGAACGAGTCTCTACATTGCTTTGCAAAAAGCACAACTCTCTTTTTCCCTGTAAAAAATGTGTGAGATACAGGAAGTGGTATGTTTCTGCATCCACTTGTGCTCCTTTACTTGCATTTAAGTCTCAGGTTGCTCTCCAAGTTTTAGGTCTGGCCTCTAAGGTGGGAATTTTTTCAGTCCTGACCGATCTAAAGGTAGCCAAAGTTGTTAGAGGATGTATTTTTTGCCATGTGATAGCCATATGGCAATATCTCTAATGATGGATGATTCTGTTCTACTTGATGGCAGAAAATATTTATGTGTCATTAAAATCGTTGTGACAACTACTTTTCACACCATGTTAGTTACAAAACTGGAATCAGTTTAAACAGAGATTAAATGGAAAGTGTATTTCCAAGGTACTCCTGTAACGTCGGTCACTCTGAGGCTGCTGAGATGCAGGAGCTCTGTGTTCCTGATGGGCATGATAAATGTGGATGACAAAGATGTCAGCAGATACTTCAGTTCAGGATGTGGGACCAGCACTAAATTTACATTTGCCTTATCCACAGAGAGAGCTACAGAGAGCTCCCAGCTTGATCCTGCTGTGGCACATGGCATGAAGCACTGGCACGAGTCAGTGGGGGAGCTACCTGGCAACTTTACCCAATGAAATGATCACAAAACCCTACAGTCTGAACCCATGCAAAGAGGAAAGGCAAATTTAGTCAATAAAATTCTAGCTGAGACAGGACATGGGAGGCAAGGTGCTTCTGTAGATTCGCAAGGGATTCCAGGTTTTCCCAGCGGCCTGAGCCCTCCTAAGCACCTGTAAGGATCCTGAAGGAGTTCTGCTGCCAGCATTAATGGCCTGTGCTTGAGGATAGAGTATAACAAATTGTCCCACTATTAATCTGATGAAGAGTCCCTGCTTTTTGCTGGGTACCTGGCTTATTTCATTTGATGTTTCACACATCGAAAACATTCACAAAATCTAATCACACTTGCCAAATCCTTTTCTTCTGTTTATAAAAATGAGGATCTTACCTTATTGAAGTAGAGTGAGACGCCAGCCTTCAGATGTTTGATGGTCTTTGGAAAACTATTTTATTTTGAGATCCACTGCTTTCTGACATGACAGAAAGCAGCAGCATTGAAATGATGCTTCAGGCTCTATAAACAGAATAACATATTCCAAATATGCACTGCATTCAGAACATGTATTCTTACCTTCTTGTCTCAGCAAATTTACTGGTTGAGAAAATCTTACTGGAAATTAGTGAAAGCTCTATTTCCTAGTTTTCTTTTTTCTGCTTTTTTACCTTTTTGCATTAAAGGATAATGTACTATGTATAATCTTTTACATAAGAACTTCAGAAATGTTTAAGAATTATGTAAAGTCAGTCCAAGTGGTAGGTAGAATGGCTAGTTTCAAATTCTCTATGATTTCTTTAAATGTTTTTTTAATCTTTCTGTCTTTTCCTCTAGTGGAGCATAATCTCTGAAGCCAGCAGCAAACAAATCTAAATGGCTAGTAACACAGGGCTAAGGTATAACACTTTTTAACAAGGAGAAGGAAAGACTAAGTTGTACAAACCTTTAGTTTGGAATTAGATAGAAATTGAACATTCCTTAAATGTTGCCTCATGGAGAGCTGTGCAGGTAAATCAAGTCAGCTTTTTTCTACCTGTTTTCTCCTCCAGTTTCCCAGAGCTGATTCCCCAGTTCTTTGGCCATAAGGGCTTTTTTTGGAGATGCACTGGAAGGCTGCCATAGGTCCTTATTTTCTTTTATTTTGATTCACATGATGCTTTTTAGGATATGCAGGTTCCCAGTCCCTGTGATGCCTTGTGAAGGCTGACCTGGAACAGAGACCAGATGGAGCTAAAGAATAAAGTAGGTATTTATTAGAAGGCCTCAATGGATCCACCTTGGGCAGCACAAGAGCCCAGCCAGGGCTACACCCAATGGTCACCAAATGGATGACTGGTCATGGAGTCTCATATTTTTATAAGTTCTGGTCCATTAGCACAATGGAGTTATTGTCCAATTACAGCTTTAGCCCATGAATTCCCATCCTTCTTGTTTTTCTCTCTTAATTCTGCTGTTGTTTATGCTCTTGGGTCTGAGAGTGGATCATTTGTCCTTGAGTCCCCAGCTAGAGAAGGAATTGTTTTTTCTACCTACTCCATGAAGAGAGCTTACTATCCCCTCATATGAAGCTCAGAATTACACACTAAAGCAGCACAAAATCTGAAAAATATAAAAGCTAAAACCTGAGGCATGACCCTGGGCACGAGCATTCATGGCCTCAAGTGCCACAGCCATCCCTGCTCACAAGTCACGCTCGCTGCCAAAGCGGTGCCTTGTGCTGCCTCCATTTGTGTGCCCCTCTGCTTGTGGTTTCATAACCTCCTTACAAACCACAGCATCACATGCCCAGGGGCTGTGCAGATGTAGGAAGTGGACCTGAAAACTAACAGAGAAGATCAGCTGGTGGATAGTCTGTGGAACAGAAATCTCCAGCATGGACACGCTCACAGGAGTTTAATCTGCTTGATGTGGAAGTGTCTGAACCTCCATTCAGAAATACTGAGACTCTTCTGCAAAGTACATAGGGACCTGGACTAGCAGCAACCGGACTAAAAAATAAAATCAAACAAAATCACAGCTAAAACTGTGATTAGAAAAAAAAATTAATAAAACTTGCAGAGTAACAGAAATGTAGTATAAATATGTTCCACCTTGTGCCAAAAAAATGGCTCTGTTCTACTTACCTGGTAAATATCATGATTTCTGTGCACAAATTTTTTCTTTAAATGTTGGCACCTCACAACTGAAATTTTATTTTGCCTCCTAGTTTGCTTGAAAATGAGTGTAAAGCAGAGTTCAGCTCTCCCTTACACAGAGTGAGTTTTAAAGACACCACTCCAGTTAGACACACACACACAAACAAACAAACAAACAAACCCGAGGGTCTCTGCCTTTTAGACACGCCCACTTTCCTCCCCCTTCCGCCAGTAAACAGCTTCTGGCTGCAGATTTGATCCTTTATGGAAGCGATTTTTAAGATGCTGGCTGACCTGTCCAGCACCCTGGTAATCCTCAAATCATCTGCTCGCCACCCTCACGAGGAGATGTCACCAAAAAGGCTTGTTGACAACCTTCTGCTGCACTAAGGACGAGTTTGTAAAACTGCCACTGTCTTACTCAGTTCAACTTCACCACATGGTTGCATAAAACTTTGGCTTCTGACAATTTCACCAAGACTACTGACAGAAGAAGATTGTACAGAAAAAATACTTTTGTTTTCCAGTTCGTTTTGGCTTAGATTAGATTGACACTTATCTCTATAACAGTTTGTGAATTAATTAATTTTTTTTTTTAAATCTACCAGTTATTTTTTGAAGTCTGAATGTTCTTTACATGTATGTTCTCATACAATGCTTTTTAAATATCCAAATACCATATTTTGTATTTGTATGAAGCTAAAATATTTTAATTATATTTGCATCATTTATTCAGTTTTTTGCTGTTTCCATATATCGTGAATAATTCTCAGGTCTTAACAAGAGCTTGTATGGCAAAAAGTCAGTAATTTAGTGATAAAATAAAAACTGTGATATTATAAGCACCTATGAATCCTTCAATCAAATTTTGCATTGAGTAATAAGTACTAATCTCAGCTAAACTGTTTTGTTACACATACAGCATGCTGTGATCCCAAACAACTCCTTAATCCACTATTTTAATAATAGCCTATGGATTAAGGGATCTATACTGTATACTGACACAATGTATTGAGTTCAGGTTCCATAGATGAGCATTTCCGTGATCCATTTTAATGGCACACAAGCCATCATAGCATTATGGTGTCAACAAGCCTGCAGATTATCTCCTGGCTTTCGAAGCATTCTGCAGGAAAGTGAGCTTAATCAACCTCCAGAAAGGTGAAAACATTATCAAATCTATAGGGAGACAGGACTTTGAAATAAAAGTGATCATATAATGACCAACAAGCATTTTTATATAATCACCTATAAGATACACAGAATGTTTGGAGTTTTGAAATTTGTCAAAATAACAATGTTAAGGACAGTCTGCTTTCTTGGCCACTCCTTCTCAACATGTGCATCATAATTTTCTCCTGGCATCCTCATTTCCTCTCACAATTTGCCAGCATTTCATGTAGGAAACCCACCATGATGCACTTCACTCTTTTTTTAATTGACTTGCTCCAAATAGCCCCGTGGTCTGTTATATTCCTGCCTCTGCACTACAGCGTCGCTGCCTCGCTTTAAGTCAAACCGCAGTGCCTGAGCAGAGGCTCTCCAGCACCAGTGCAAAGGAGAGGAGTGTCCCCACCACCCACTTCACCTGGAAACGTCACCATGTGACCATTAAGGTCATTTTCCCCAAGCTCTGCCGGTAGTCAGGGAAAGGACACCCTCCTGCTGGAGTAGGAGTTGTTGTTGCCAGCTCATATGAAACCCAGTGCAGAAACCACATCTCTTTTTGTAAGAGATCACCTGCTCCCACCTAGAGAACTGGCAAGCAAACCTCTCCAAAGCCTCTTCCAAACTCTTGTTTCCCAGTTGTTTCCCCTGTTTCCCCACCCTGCCCCACCTTCTAATCTTTCCCAGCCAGTATACAGAGCACATGGGTGTGTTCTGCTTCCCAGCATGAATATATTTTGACTTTTCTGAATTCCAGTGATTCCATGCAGCTACTTTTCAATAATCTCCTCCCAAAATTGCATAGTACATAACAGCATCTGGATTGTATGGCAAAGAATTCACTGTAATGTCCTCCTGATGCCTGGAAACAGGAATTCTTCATATCTCCTATCAAGCATTTTCTTCAATTTATGGCTGGACCTGTTCTTCTAGTTTATACTCCCTGCAGCTTCACCTCAGCTACTGGCCCTTTGTTTTTTTCCAGATGTTTCTGCCTTTTTGGACTTTTTCTATCTGTTGATGATGCTTACCAGTATCCCCAGTTTACTGCAGAAGGGAAGAGTTTGATTTCAAAGGTGGAGAACCAGACTTGGACAAGCAACCTCCAGAGAACATCCCAGGTAAGCAGGGGTATTAACCTTTCCTGAGATCTGGAGAGGATCCGAGAGCATAAAGCTGTGGATTTCCCCTGGTTCAACAGGATGATGGTAGCAGGGGCTCTCTGCCCTTCCCAAGAGGAGGAAGCAGCTGCCTGAGTGGCGCTTCTGGGGTAGTTGAGAAAGGGAAGCTTTGGGCCCTTCAAGACCACAGAGAAAGCTTTTCCTGACAAAACAATCCTGTCTCAATATACCAGGGCTATTCAATCCATTTTCACCAAAATCCACCTTCCATCACTCTAAATGCCCCAGATGATGTACTCTACATGGATTTATAGTGGATTAAAACACTGCACTGCTGGGATACAACACACACTGCAATTCCATTGAACATAGTGCAATGAATAGACATTGGGCAATTAATTTTTCATCGTGAAAATGCTGACTTATTTCCAGTTGTATGATAACACAGTTTTGGGGGAGGTTCTCAAAACTTTTTGGTGCTGGAAAGCACATTCCTCCTTTGGCTCTTATCCCACAGGAGGAGATGTGTGACTTGAGGGAGTGCTATGTGCTGTCTGGTCTCAGGTTTCTGTGGTTGAGATGACCCCCAAGGTATTAGAAAGTCTCTTTTTTCCCCAGCCCTGTGACTGAAGAAATGGAGATTTGTCAGCTCTGCTTTTCAAGGTTGTTTATTTTCTCTTATCTATTACATTCTTTCTCTAACCTGCTGAGATCTGTCCAGCAGGTCAGGTTGTGGCACAGCCCCTGCCCTTGGGGTGGTGTTAGCTTTTTATACTATGAACTACATGTACTTTATTTTCAATAATATTCCAACACCTATCACCTATGTTAGACAGTCTGTCTCTACCCTAAACCAATCCAGAAGTGACACCATCACAGCAGAAGATGGAGGACGAGAAGAAGAAGGAGAAGGACAGGACATGCCCGGATTCCTCCATCTTGCCTCTTGAACCCCCATTCTAAATCCCCAAAATTCTACTTTTTCACCCTGTGACAAATTAACTGTCATTCTACTCAAACTGTTGTGGCTTGTAACATTTCACACAAAGTTGGTAATTGTTTCCACGGACTAAAATCAAAGGCACAGGTGTTTTTGACTCTGTACCAAGGTCTCTGAGCCCCTTGCCAGAGTCTCGAGTCCTCCAGGGCAGCCAGAGGAATGTCCTGGGTCCCACCAGTCTGGTGGCACAGGAGGCACAGCAGGACAAAGCTCCCTGGGGCATCTGTGGTCTCCAAGCTGGGGGGCAGCAAACACTTGGGCAGGTAGGAGTTGAGGCCCAAAGCAGCATGCTCACCATAGGAGCATTGTAACACTGCTGGCCAGCAAAAACCAGTGCCTGTCACAGAGAGGCACAGGAGCCTCAGCCAGATTGGTGCCAGCAGTTATTTGTTTCCCATTCTTGTGCAACGAGCTGAGGAGGACATCCTTTTGTGTTCATACAAACACAGAGAGGAAGGCACAACATGCCTTGGCTGTTATGATGCTCATTTCTCTCTTGAAAATCAAAGTAAATGAGTGTCAAGAGGACACTGACATGCAATAGCTTCAGGCAGCAGCACGGCTCTTTTTTTCTACTAAGGTGCCAATAAAAATTTTCTTTTTATCAGCATGGTTTATTAATAGTTCTGGAGTACACTGCTTCTTTTTCCCTTTCTCATTCAAAAATACTTCGGTTTATCACTATCATACCATTAAGAGATCATCATAGAATTAGAAAATGCTTGTAGAACAAGGACCACCACATATCCTACCAAAATATTTGGTTTGCTCTTTTGTAGCAACCTTATTCGTTCAACATCTCAAAAGATAATAGACCAAGATTACAAATAAGGTGTTTGAAATCCAGCAATTTTAAAAAATACTGGACATTAAATGTACACTGTGTTTGGTGTGATGTTTTATTGAAATATGAGAAGAAAAACTGGTAGGCAGTTATCCTTTTAAAGAATATTTTTCCTAATCCTTTATAGGTGCTAAATGATTTTCACCAAGACAGTCCATGAGTCATTTGACCTTCATAATTTATTATTTATCTGAGAAATTGCAGGATCCCTCCCTCTGATTACTTTGTGTGCAGTTATCTCACGTTGAGCTGAAACATTTGTGCACATGAGATTTTGCAAGGAGACACAAAACCCAAAAGCACCCACAGAAGTATCCTAATTCTGATGAGCAGTCCCAAATTAGCCCTGTAACCCTTTTCTGCACATATTCTTCATGCACACACAGCTCCGGGGGTCTTAATCCCAACCATACTGCTGTTATAGGATTCACATCCTCAAAAGTACCTCACACCTAACTCTTGAGGATGCCAGTGAGAGTTAGGCTCATAAATACCTTCTGAGCATCCTGGAAAGTGTTATACTGCCTTAATCCAATTAAGTGAAAACTTAGCATCTTTAAAGGGCTTCCCATTTTAAAAGGACGAGACAGATGCAGTATTTTTCCCAGAATACAGAAGGGAAAAGATGGTAATGAGATTTAATTAATGTCCCTGTGTTCCCATGATCATTTACAAGTCAAAGGGATGCAACAGGCCAGGACAGTCCAGGTTTGTCAGCACTGGTTGATGCACAACCCACGCTCAGCTGCTAATGGTGAAGAAAGGTTATTTGGACTTCTGACAAAACCTGACAGCTGCTCCTGCCAGCACAGTGTCCTGCCTCCCCCTGATGTCACACTAAATGCTGTTCCTGCAATGACGATTCTTCTCTTGTCTCTGGTGACCAGTGACAGGACTCGATGGAAAGGCAGGAAGATGTGTCAGGGGAGGTTTAGGTGGGATGTTAGAAAAAGGTTCTGCCCCCAGAGGGTTGGGGCCTGGAGCAGGCTCCCCAGGGCAGTGGTCACAGCACCAGCCTGACAGAGCTCAAGAGGTGTTTGGAAAATTCTCTCAGGCATGTGGTGTGACTCTTGGGGATGGTCCTGTGCAGGGCCAGGAGTTGGACTTTGATGATCCTTGTGGGTCCCTTCCGACTCAGGACGTTCTATGGTTCTGTGATGCACATTTCAGGGGTTCTGCCTGGTCTGGCTGTACCCCTGCTCACATCCTCTCCAGGCTGCTGCTCTGCTCTGCTCTCCTCTTTCTACAGGGAGCCATGGAGAAACAACAGCCAGGAGGGTCTATCAGGTGTCACACATCTCTTTTTTTCCCCCCACTGCAGGCCATCCTTATCAGAGAAGTGGGGAAGGAGAGCATTTTGTACACCTGCGAGTCTTGGAGCTGGAAGGGGAAAAGATAATAGAGGTGCCAGGAAGGAAATCAGTCCCTGCAGAAATAAGAGAGGGGCAAGGAGACAAGTCCAAGGTTCTCCTCCAGCATGTTGTGCAATATCATCCTTTGTGAGAAGTTCCCCACGGAGGTAAGGCTGGAAGGAGGAGAGAGCAAAGGGAAGGAGGCTGCAGTGACAGGAGGGAGAAGGAGCAGTCTGCCACACACAGTTCACTGGATCTGTGCTGAGAAGGGTTAACACTGTCATGCTGCTGGTGGTAAGGAAATGTTTGCTATCTCAGTGTGTCAGATTCAAGGGGTATCACCCATGACTTGCACGCAAGATTACATGGGGGAGGGAAGCTGAGCACAGGTCACGTTCACGGTTCAGCCCAGCTCTGCAGAACAGCAGATTTTATTTTTGATAGGAGAGGAAGCTCATGCTTTGCTGACACCACTTCCCCAGTAAAGTGATGCTAAGCCACACTGGAAAATTTCCACACAGCTCGCTGACAAAGGAAAGCCAATTGTGTGTCAGGAAAAGAACAAAGTTATATGGTAAAACTCAGTGATCCTGGGAAAGAAAAAGCCCTTCCATGAAGACTTGGGATGAACCTACGTGGATGTGATCTTGGGTTTTCCAAGGAATGGGGGCACTGGTTTGGGGTGCTTCATTATCCATCTCCTGTTTTTATGAAAGCTGCTGCAACTGAGTGTCTTGGGGATCTCTCTCCCATGGCCAGGGCAACATGTTCAGCAGTTGTGGGAGGGCAGGAATGAGAGATAACAGGACAGAGGCGGCATGATCCAAGTGTGTGTCCTTTGGAAATGAAGCTGAAATATCTACAGTATTGGAGGACTTGCTGGAATTATACTTTGTGGCTCTGGCACATTCCAGCATCATGGCAAAGAAAATTATATTCTATGCTCAGTCTGAGTTTGGACTGATGGAAAATAGAATCAGAATCCCTATTTCCTTTTCCAGACCCTTTTCTTCGCAAGTTCGTTTCTTTCCTACCCCGCCCACTGCTACTTCCCGTGTTATCTTCGGTCTTGTCTCTTTCTCCTCTGCACGAACGAACCGTTCCCACTCGCGGCAGTCACTCGCGCACCGGGGGCA
>NW_005054363.1:2603120-2603612 GCF_000277835.1 Geospiza fortis
GCTTCCTGCTCTACGGGACGGTGTCCCTGCCGCGGCAGGGGAGTTGGAATGAGGTGGTCCTATAGGTCCCTTCCGACCCGAACTATTCCGTGATTGCTCCCGTTACCGGCACGTTGCCCTTGCCCCGTTGTCCGCTTTGGTGCAGCTCCTGCCCGGAGGGTGACCTTGGGTCTTTGCCATTCGTGCGCCCGGCCTTGGAGCGAGGGGGCTCCTCAGGGCCCTGAGCCCCATTTCCAGCTGGGGGAGCGGGGCCAGGCGGGCCGGGTCCGCACCGGGGGCCTTCCCGTTGTTTAAACAGCATCCTGTGCCGCCTGCTCCATCGATGGCTCGGCATAGGTGGTGATGTGGGCAGAAGCAAAGGCCCCCCCAGCATCCCTTATCCTTGGGATTTCCTGGGAGCCCCCTGTGAGCCCGAGGGTGCGGCGTCCCCGTGCTGCTGTGGGGGAATAGTGCTGTGGGGGGACACTGCTCCTGCAGCGCCTGGATGAGGCA
>NW_005054363.1:2603622-2614986 GCF_000277835.1 Geospiza fortis
TAGGCGACGCATGTGCGCTTGTCAAGGGCCCGAAATCACCCGGTCTTTCCCACAGGTGGGTGAATAGCTGTCAGGAATAGCACGGATTTCGGCAGGATGATAGGAAAAGCTCTGCTTTAAATAGAGGATCGCCATACAGGTCAGTGTTGCAGGATCAGGCTCCGAGTGACAAGTGGCACAGAGGACAAAAGCTCCACTGCACCTTCCTCCTGGAGATGTGTGCAGGTTTCTTGTCCAGCTTTCTGCCTGCAGGTGTGTGCCTGCCTGTTCCTGGGGGGCGAGGAGTGACTGCTGCCAGAGGGAGGGATTGATGGGTCTGTGCTCATTTAAGGCAGGTTTTCAACAGCACTGCTAGAAAGAGAACACTTTTTTTTTTCTTTAGTATTGATATTAGGAAGGCAATCAAGTGTTAATTCATTTTAATATCAATATTTAAAGCTTTAAATTCTCGCATTCTCTGCTGAGACCGTGGTTCTGTAAATATTTTATAGCTGAGTGACAAAAGCCTATGCGGTCTGTAAAACTGTAACGTAGATGTTACTGTGAACATGCAATATTGATGTTGGTGTTCTTGGGGAGCCTCAGGGACAGCTGGAGTGCTTTGTGCTGTGCTAGAGGCACTCTGAAGAGCCCAGTAAGTCCATGTCAGTCATTCCTGCCCACAGTAATGTCCTGCCTAGCACCCAGGGTCATTTTTCCAGCCTGCCTCCTTCAGCACACTTTTACAGCCAGTTTCTGGGGAGGATGCATGCACATACATGCCTTTTTTCTCCCCTTGTTTTCAACCCCTTTGCCCCATATTGGTGCAGAATCATAAATGCTATGCCTTGCTATTTCTGGTCATGAAGAATTTTGAATATTCATACAGTGGGGGAAGAGGAATCTACACAGTGTGAGGGCAGGGGTGATGACGTTTATGTGTGTGCAGCCCCTGTTCAGGGCTGGGAGAGGAGGCTGCCTGCATGCCCATGGTGAGGCTGCTCTCTTCCAGCTGGGGCTCAGAAGGGCCTTCCTTTGGTGCTGCCCTGGGTTGGGACATGGCTGCCAGGCATCACAACACCCTTGCATGAGTCCCAGAAGATGTGATGGCGTCCCCATAGTGGAATTTGACTGCTCCTTGTCATCAGTGCTGCTATGGAGCCCAAGAGGCCACTGG
Organism: Geospiza fortis; assembly: GCF_000277835.1. Classification (NCBI taxonomy): domain Eukaryota; kingdom Metazoa; phylum Chordata; class Aves; order Passeriformes; family Thraupidae; genus Geospiza; species Geospiza fortis. The sequence continues at coordinate 2,604,779 of NW_005054363.1, forward strand.
GCAGGTAGAGACCACAGAATTTTGGTCATTCAAGCAGTTGGAGACCACAGCAGGATGAGGCATGAGGAGTCCTTGCTCACTGTGTGCACTTGGGAGAGAAAATACAGGGATGACTTCAAATGTCAGCAATCAATGAACATGCTGATTGGATTTAATTAGCTCTTGTGTCCCATAGAGCTCTCTGCCATGCTGTTGGACTGGGACCCTAATTACAGCAGGTACCTCGGATGTGGTGTGGCTGCCTTTCCAGCTGCTGCCCTCCTCCTTCATGTGCGTGCTGCTGCCCCTCTGAGGCTGGGGGGAAGCAGTGCTGCCCGGAAAATGTGGACCAAGTATTTGTGTTATTATCAGGCAGGTACCCAGAGCTGGTTTTTCTTATTTATCATGTTCCAGAGCCTACTGGGCTCTCTCTGTCTGTGAAGGATTTTTGTATTGGAAAAAGTTAAAAAACCCCTTAATCCAGCTGTTTTTACTAGCAAGTGCAGCTGGTTTTTGCTGTTGTTCTCTCTTTGCTTGGTGATTATGTTGTAAGAGAGGAGCATTGCACATGTAAGCACGGTCACCTGTTTGCCCTCAGCAAGCCAGGTCACCCACGTACAAGAGGGTTTTTTGATCACCTGTTTGTCCTCAGTGAGCCAAGCGCAGGTCACCCACGTACAAGAGGGTTTTTTTACTACATGTATTCATTTACATGGCATACTCCAGGCAGATCCATACCCACATGCCTGCACTAAATCAGTCAAAGGCAGCATCCACATCTCAGTGGAACGCTGCAGAGTGTGGAATATACAGTGTGGGCACGTAGAGCCTGTTGTGCCAAAGGGGCAGACCCTGGCATGCCTGCTAGGAACAAAGGAGCCTGACGAGTACTAACCCCGTGTCAGATCTTCTTCAGAGACTGTGCCTATGTCATTTAAAATTTCTAGCATTGGGAGTTTCTTTTCTCATCATCAATTTTCATCATCTTCCCTCCCAGGAGTCCACCACTCCTGTGTCTTGTGTTTCAGGCTCCAAGTCTGTGTCAGCTTGGTAAATTAGTGGAGATGTTGTTTTTCATGTATTGGACACTGGAGGGTGCTAATGCAATGGGAGCTGAAATTGTTCTAGCAAATTAAAGGGTTCCCTTTTGATAGTTGTGAAATAGTTTTATTCTTTGTTGCAGGGTTTAAATGGAAAGACATAAATTGTGGTCCTTACCAGTAGCTGATCCTGTTCAGCGTGTGCAGAGCTGTGACCAAGAATATCAATAAAGTGTTATGTCTGTGAGGGATTTCTTTCCTTAACCTCAATCAAAAAAAAATCACTCATTTTATGTTCTACACATTTTTAAGTGTGTCTTTCGAGATTATGGCCTCGGGGTGAAAATTATTTGAAAGTGTGACTTTCTAGTGATAAAAACACTTTATCTGCCAGAATTGTTGAGCTGCATGTGCAGAGTCTGCTTTTCTACAAGGTCACTTTGGTTCACCCAAATGAATATTGTTGTGTTGCTAGTGGGGTGAGAACCTGATAGCAGCTCACATTGAGGAGGGCACCCACTGGGGACACCCTGAGCACCCCTAATCAGGTCCCTGGCACTGCAATCCTGTCTCTGGGGGTGGACCTGATGGAGCCTCAGTTTACCTTGCACTGCTGGGCTGTGTGTGAGGGCATTCCATCACAGGGAATGTGTGTAGGATGGAGCATTCCATCAGCCATCACTGCTAGGCCAGGTGAAGCATGTTACAAAACTGAGCCTTAGCTCTGGTGTTTCAAATTCACTCAAACATTTTTGTCTGGTTAAAGTTACATTGAGAGGTCTTAGAGCATAGGAGGTATTACCTGTTCACTCTGCTCCAGCTTTCTGCTCTGCTCTCCTTTGCCCTTGGCAGGAAGACATGGGGCCTATATAAGGTCCCTGTTGTGCACTCTGGCAACTCCACAGTTGGCATGAAGGACTGTGAAACTACTGCCTGAGCCAGTTTTCATCCTGGCAGCAGCAGAGGTATGATAATGGATAATTAATGCTTATGAGAAGCAGGGTGCAAAGCTGAGCATGTCCAGCTAATCACCACTGGCACCTCAACCGGTCTGCTAAAGCCCGCTCTGTTCTGGACAGTCCTGTGTGCTCCTGTACCTGCCCTTGCAAACTCATCACCCAAATGAAAGCCAGTATTTGAGCAAACAAAACCGGGTACAAATACACCTTCCTTAGACGCCTTTCTTGTTTGATATGCATGGCAAGTGAGTTACTCCTCTGTCTCATTCCTTTTGCAAATGAATTGGGCTGTCCTGTCCTGGAAAATATTGTTATCTTGCAGTGTTATATCGGTCAGGTTTTATTCTCTCCCAGGTGTTGAGGTTTGCTTACATATGATTCAATTTTTATTTCTTTTTAAAATAAGCAGGTTTTTTCTGAATTCCTTCTTGAACTGAAGATGTCTATGAGCACTGGAAAAAGAGCCATTGGATAAGGAAGCCAGAATCTCCTGTTCTGGTAGCAGTAGGGGCCTGCTGTTCATCTCACAACCAGAAGCACAGACAATGTCACAGCAGAGTCGCTTGGGTGTTTATCAGAAGCAGCAGAAATGTACCTAGTTAAAAGTTTACACTTCCTTTGCCAAGAGTTTTAGTAGCTTACCAGAATAGAGTTACAAGGTGATGTGAGCAGAAAAGCTTTTTAAAAGCATAGTAGTAAGGAGTGGTACTGAAGACACTGCTTTAGAGTAGTCTAAACACACAGATGAAGTCTAAGCAGACAGGAGATCTGGTTGACAGTATTGGTCTGGTTTAGCAGCTTTCAGAGAAGACTGCTTCTTCCATCACAGCTCCATGCTTCCAAGCAGAGAGCCAGGGTATGCACCCTGGTGTTGTTTCCAGAACCATCATGCTAGCTGTGGTGCCAAAAGGATTTGAATTTGTGGATTTTATATAGACGGTGTCTTAAGTTGGAGTGGGAGACCTTTCTCCAGGAGAGAAGGTTCATGGACCTGCCACCAAACCTGTGTGTGTGACTGCACTGAGTTTAAACACTGCCAGCTGCGGTCCAGTGCCCCTCCTGCTCAGGGGCCCTGCATGGGAAAGGAGGGGGTGTGTTCCCTTGGTGGGTGCTCAGTGCCTTCCATCATTGAGCTTTCATGCACTTGGGCAGTATTTCTTGGCTACTCATAAAGGCTGGGGGAGTGGGATCCCTGGAGTTTTCATACCTGTTGGGGAGATTGGCCTGTACTTGAGGTCTCTTGTCTTAAGAACCGTTCTGGCAGGTAAAAGCCCCTTGATGCTAAGAGCTTTGTAGAATTTCTGCTGATGAACCCCTGTGTATCTCCTCCTGTCCTCTGCACATCATGTGAGTTTCTGGTGGTGGTTTTTCCTGGACCCCTTTCTCACACCTCCCCGAGTTCTGAACCTCCTTGTCTGGAAAGGGGAAACACTCAATTTGCCCTTTTTTTGTCAGCTGGGCTGTGCATGGAGGTGTTTCTCCAGACACTGCCCTTTTATGCACTTCCCTCTTCCACCCCGCAAGGCTGAGGAGCACAGCAGGTCTGCAGAACTTCGACTGCAAGTGGGTCTGGAGGTCAGCTTGTGGTTACTTAGCCCTGGGATGTTGAACAAGTCTCCTTCATATATTTTCCCTTATTTTCTGGTCAGACCTATATTTACTTCTCAGGTCTCCCTGCGCCGTTTAAATCTCCCGGCATCACTGGTGTAAATAGGATTTGCCTGTCCCTGTGAAATGGGCATCTCTGTGGCTGCTTGCCCTGTCTTCTCTGGCTCTTTGTGGGACATGGCTGTCCAGTTGTCATTGTCTGCATGGCCAAACCTGCCTTCTTCTCTGCCTTTTTAATTAAAAAATCGTTGGCATCAGAGGCTCTGCAGCAATGAAAGGGGAACGATGAAACTTTGAAGAATTTGGGGTATAAAGTTGATCTCTAAATTTTAAGGTACTCATTGCACTTAAGCAGTTGATACATTTTATTATTGAGCATTCAGGTGACCTAATTTCCCTTAGTACTGTACATTTAGCTTTATACATCTGCACCTAATTTGTAAAAAAGGACTTAATGAGAAACTTCAAACAGTTTAAATGTCAATTACAAAGAAAGCGAGGTTTTAAAGTTCCAGTAATCTGTCCATATTGGTCATCGAAACATGATCCCAGGTGGACGTTAATTCGAGACAGATGGCATTCCAAAGGCACAATTACAAAGAGCTTATATATTTTCAACACTAACAAGCTGTCACGCTATGTTGTAGCTACACTTCCACTACTGTATAAGCACAATTGCTGCTTTATATGCTGTGGACTTGGTAATAAAGGGGTTTGATTCCCCACTCTTGATATTGTCAGTGGGATTTTTGTGAACCGGAGAGTGGGGTTAGTTAGTGTGAATATCTTTCATCTGCCCAGCCTATTGGGTCGGGGGGTTGTGTTTGTTTCTGTGGTTTTTGTTAAGTTGGTGAAATGCTCTTCAAGGCAAGGAGAGGAAATATTGAATATGGGCATAACAAGGCTAGTTCATCACAGCTATATTTCTATTTCCTGGCAACATTAATTAACTTCAGCCTTATCAGCTGCCGTGCAATAGCTATGATGATTTGTTAAAACCCCCAACATCCTGGATGTTTGCAGTTAAAAAGTCATCTGAAAGCCTTTGGAGTAATGCACATGTTACTTGGAAGACTGAAGTCCAAGGGATTAATAGTGGCTTGACTTGCAGTGGTGTAAATGGGCAGCAGCTTGGCTGCAGCCAGGCAGGAGTGCTACCCTGGGAAGAAGGCAGTTGGAATTATTTTCAGATTTCTGAAAATATTCCTAGGCCCAAAGGCAGAGGTGGAAGAGCAAGGTCAAGGATGAAGCAAGGTCAAAGCAGGGTTTCCATTAGACTGAAGCATCAACATGTGGAGTAGTTGATCAAGTAGTAGATGCCCCTAGCCATGGCAGGGGGTTGGACTAGCTGACTTTTAAAGGTCCCTTCCAGCTCAAACTCTTCTATGTGGTAGATGGCAAGTTTGTTGTAGAAGGACAATGTTTGGTATCTAGTTAGTAGTGGAGGTGGGCAATGATCCGTGTAACTGAATGATGAAAGTTAATTTGGCATAATTTCCAGACTTTTTGTTTGTTTCTTGAAACCAGGTCACTGAAAAGCAAGACTTGCATGTCTATGACTAGACGGTGTTTTAATAGGCTTTAAAAATTCTGTGCTGTTAGCAGCAAGATTAATAATGCTCCCCAGGAAGGCTTTTAAGCTCCTATGGGCACGAGGGTCCTCTAAGAGGTGCTGAGAATTAAAAGCTTATATTTCTGCTCGTTTATCTACCTTTCATTGGTAAGTGGAGAAGAAAGCAGGAAGGCTGAGATGTTCATCCTCGCAAGGCAGGAATTAAATGGTAAGCTTACACTCTTTAATTTTTGTTTTTCATTAATGAATGTTATAAATGGGTTTTTTTAAAAGCATCATACCTGGCTTCCATTTTTGAAGGAGCTGTAGGTGCTATTTGAAATATGCAGCTCACCAACAAGTGAATTGGACTCTTGAGCCACACTTGAAACAAAATACCAATTTTACCTGCAGTTTTACTAGGTTTCCTGGTTTATGCAGTGGCATTTGAATGGCCTCTAGTAATTGTTTTTAGCAGGAAAAAAATTCTAACAAAAATGAAAAACACAACTCAAAGCTCATTAGCACTGTATTTGGCATGCCATGAATCGTTAAATCTTTATATAAATGCAGAAGTAATTTGTAACAAACAAAATCCTTTCCTTTTTTTGGAAAGGCTTTCTTTTGACTTTTTGTACACACTGCTAAGGTGCAGTTTTCCAAACACTGGATATTATTACCAGAATAAGAGCAGAACCAATCAATATTTTAATTAAATATTATCTATAATCCTTGAGTGTCAGATATACTTAGTTGTGATAAGTGAAAAATATTAGGTGCAAAAAAAAAATACTAATAAATACTTAGGGTGTTTTTAACCTATTTTTTTTTACCTAGATGTGATGTTATTGTGTGTTGTTCTCAAGTGGTTTCCCCTTGGATTTTCCCAGTGCTTATCAGGGGAACATACTGAAGTCTTTTTATTTAGATCAGGCTTCGCTTTGAGAGTAACTAATTGTTCAAGTCCAAGTGGGAAACTTTCTTGCACCTGGAAAATTAGGAAAGCAAAAGATGTCCACATCCTTTCCCTGGTGGTTCTTCACCTGTGAATTTGAACTGCAGCGGTAGTAAAAGTTTTGTGGACCTCATTTTATGTGAGATCATTAGACGACAGGAGAATTCAGGACTAGCTGCCCTTCATAATTCAGGACACTGAAAGGTGCCATTTATAAGCTCAAAGTGCCTGCAGGAAGGCAAAACAGGCTTGTAAAACCCATGCTCCAAACCCTGAAAGGGAACCGGTTTGTACTGCTGCTTGCAGCCTTAGAGTGGCAAAATTGCAAAGGTGGTGGGGTTTGGTTTAAAAAAATGGAAAAATACCTGCCTTTAATATTTCATGTAATAACTTGCGTTTTCACACTTCTTGTGTTGATAACTCTTTTCCCAAAACAACCCCAAAACATCCCAGGCAGTGATCCCAGTAAAACCTTAGCAGTTGAACTGCCCAGCTGTTGGACTTACTGTCTTCCCTGTTACAGCCCACTGTTTTGCTGAGCTGTTAATTTGGCTATAAAATAAGTCTGTCCTGGCTTTTTAATACTATTTTGCAACTGGTGACCTTTGCCCATGATATGGGCCAGGCATTTTGTAGGGAGAGCTCCTGCCTCCTTATTGCTTGAGAAGGAGTAGCAGCATGTACAACACTTGAACGGGGGTGATATGGTGATATGCTGTTGTTACAACTTTGAACAGGCAATGTAATCTGCAAAATTCACAATATGCTTTATGGATTTAGAAAGCCTGAAAGGCAGCCCAAAGAAACACTGAGCCCAGTGTTTTTTCCCAGCGCATGTACTGCTTTCCTTACCTGCTCCCCTGTTAATCCTCAAATAAGAGCTGGAGCTGTTGTTTTAAAGTTCATGACCAAAATGTAGCAATTGCTGCCTGGAATGAGCCATCCCTGTCTCTAATCTGAAATGGCTGGGGCTGAACTCTTCCAGTCAGGCCAGAATAAGCCAACTATTCATGGCCACATTAATGTCCTGTGACTGAAGTTACCTGGGCACCCATTTGCACCATCAGAGCCCAAATGCCAGCGGAGACAAGAGCTGACTGCACATCAAGTCTGCCTGCAGCGTCTTTGCTTTGTTAATCTGGATTAGATCCACAACTGCCTGCTTGTGCACACCTATTCCAGCAGCACCTGGCTGTGCAGTGTGGTATGCAGCCTGTCGTCCCTCCTCCCGTGGATCACGTAGGAGCCAGTGGAATGGCTGCACTTTGGAAGCACATCAGTATTATTCCATGTTCTGTCACTGCTTTTGTTGGATTGCCGTGCTCAGGGCCCCAGACACTGCACTGAGCTCACTGTGACCCCAGGCCTTTGCAGAGCCAGCTGCAGGACTCAGACCTTTGTAACCACTATTAAAAGGCAGTTATGTGACTGTTTATGTTACAGCCAGGTGCTTTGCTGCCTGTGGACATGCTGTTACTTGACAAAATTTAGTATTTTTTAAATTTGTGGTCCAAATGTGATGACTATACTTACCTGAGGACCTTACTCTGTGTAAATGGCTCAGCTGCCTTCAGCCACTGCTCAGATTTCTGTGGGGGATGTGAGTCAGGTTTCTCTGGCTCTCTGTAGGGATGTGTCCATGACAGCAATCCTGTTATTTCTCTATTTCCTTTGTGAAGGACATAAGGTTTCTAGATGTCATATCAGTAATATATTTCTAATGACATTTTTGGGGAATTTATTGTTCACGTTCTCTAACTTGTAGTAGATTTCTGAGTTCTGTGGGTTCCTTTATTGAGGCTTCATATATGAATGCATGTTTTATGGGCTTATTGCCTTAACCATTGACTTGTTTTGTGAAATCTCTAGTGATACTAAAGCACTGAAGGTGCTTTGGGCTGGGTCAGCACCAAACAGTGACTTCGATATACTGGAAGTATAAAATCTGTTTTCTTACCGACTGTTTTTTTTTGGAAGTTGATAGATGTGAAAACCATTTAACAGTTGGATTTTTTTTACTTTCTTGTTAAACTAAGCTACTGAGGAAATCTTCCTACTGCTACATGCTGCAATATGTCAGAAACACCGTTATGTTATAGTTGCATCATTATCTAAAGGAAAAATTGAGTGTGGGTTTGAAGTCGACAAGTGATGAAAGTAGCCCTGAGGTTGTCAATTAGAAAGCTAAGGCCTGGAACTGATAAGTTAATGGCCAGTCCCCTTCACACCCCCTGGCTTTGCTGCCTGCTCCCGCCTCACCCTGCAGCAGCTTTACTGCTTGAAACAGAAATAAAAGGCTCCCATTACTTTGTGTCCCAAAATGTATCTCACTGATCCTGTTCACTCAAAGGTTTGGCTGATTGTGTTCTTAGTATGGACAGATAGTTAAATGAGGAGAAATGAGATGTAGCAGATTGAAAATACAAACTCAAAATCATCCCTTTCTAATTTTTTAATTAGTTTGTTCATTTTTGTTTAAATGTTGAACTGTTAACATGGTTTTTTCAGACTATCCTCCTGCAGTACACACAGCAAATTTAGCAGCAGTGCATAATTTTAACTTCTACCGTATGTTTGTTTGCAGGTTTTAAAAGCTGAAACTTAATGGCAGGCAGTTGGAACCCATGTGTGCCTGCTAAAGGCAGAGGGCAACATGTGTGGTTTTTTGTGAAGGGAAATACTGGTTACCAAAGTTTATGATATAATGTAATGTAATACAAAGTGTTTGTATTTTGCTTGGGCAGGAGGGAACAAATGTGTTGCCATTTCTCCTGGGGAACACGTGGGCTTAGATAAATAGATATTTTTTATCTTAGATAAACCATGTCAAACAACAAACAGGACTTCCTCAGATTTTAATGATTCTTGGTGTGCTGTGTGGTGAGAACAACAGTAACTTTATGAAAAGAGTAGTATTAGAAGTAGATATAATTCAAACAGGCATCGTGCAAAACAAAACATGTAATTCATCTTCAGTTTTTCAAATTTCATGTGTAAGTTTTTAGGGCTTGTAAAAGTTTGCAGTTGGGCACCCCCTTTGCAGTCTGTTATTGGCACTGCTTCAGTGGCAACGGAGAGCCGAGATTTTTTCCACATAGCCCTCTCTCAACCTAGAAGAGATAAGTAATAATGATGAGTTTGAGAAGGTAATTTGTAAGAACATGCGGGTTTTTGACTTTTCTGGTAGTTTCACTGTAACCAGCAAACATCTGTTGAAAAATAAAAAAATTGTAGTTGCTACTTACCTGATGCAATCCAATGAAATGGTGCTCTGAGCAGGGACTGCTGCTCTGGAGTCCCTCTCTCCTCCAGCCAGATTCCAAACCATGGAGTAAATCTTTTTCTAGCTTAATTCACAGGAAAAGAGACGTGACATTGTGTTAAACAACTTGGTGTGGGATGGTATTTTCTCCTGATGTGCCGCCTCTGCCCGAGACCCATGGGGTTGAGCTTTTCAGTAGTTCCTCACAGAAGCAGTGCAGAAGAGGTAGTACATGATTTTCCAAAGGCACATGTTCCTTCTGTGCCCTACTTTAACTTACTCCTTGAGATACATGTTTCACAGTACCCATAAATAATGAAAACGTGCAATGACATTTTTAATTAGAGGCTTTGTTTTCTTACACATTGTGACGCTGGTGTTTCTAGAGCTACAGGATAACCTCTTGTGGTGGCCTGCTGCAAGAGAGGTTATCTCAAGATGAAGAGCACTGTATCTAGTTTAGCCTGGCTGGTTCAGGTATCACATCAAACAGAAGGCATAATTCTGCAGTTTCCTTCTAAAATGATCTTTCCCTTGGATTGCAGTTTTGTCTTTGCAGGAGTCTTCTCTAGTTATTTTTTGAATGAAGATCTCTGAAAGTTAATGGTGTTGGGTAAGAAAAGCCCCTATCTTTCTACGTTTTTCTTCTCTTACCCTCTTGCACACAGTTTTACTCACCTGTCATCTCTGCAGGGTACAAGATACTTACATGCTGTAAGGAAGCCTATCAGCCAAATTTTGGTGGAGCCAGTAACTGCTCTACAAAAGGCAGACTGATGCCAAAAATCTCCATCTCTCTCAGTGGGTTGAACTCTGTTCCTCTGGAATTCTTTCCCCCTCCCCTTTTGTTTCT
>NW_005054363.1:2615022-2629079 GCF_000277835.1 Geospiza fortis
TTTTATCATGCTTTAAGCACATCTGTGTGTTTCAGTGTGGATGGTTTGATATGTGTGCTGTTTGCTTACACCAGTTGCTTCCACAGCACATGAAGCACAGCATGCTGAACAGTGCCCATCTTAGGCTAAAGGCTGTGGTGCCCTACAGAGAGGGTACAGGTTGAATTTTGTCTCCCTTTCTCTACCTAAGGAGTAAGAGTCTCATTTTAGGAGGCAAAGTTTCTTTTTTGTCTGCAATGCTGGATCCACATAAACTCTTGACTCTCGAGAAGGTTGGTTGCATTGGATCACGTCTAGCTGAAGGTAGGGAAGCCTGGCATCAGAACTTTTGATGCTATAAACTTTCTAAGGCGAAAAATCAAAGGGGGCTCCCTTCTACCTACATACTTTACCTTCTCTCTCAAACAGAACCTGAGCAGTGCTTCCTTGCCTTTTGAGGGCTCTCAAGCCCCATTTCACATTCATCTGGCCAGGTGAATGTAGGAAAGAAATGAAAACGACTTACCAAAGAGTGGTGTGGCATTTCCTAACATTTCTTTTCATTCCAATAGAGAACCTTAAAATAGGGGAAATCTTGCCTAGATTCAGTAATTTGGAATGAATAGAACCATGTCTTATACACAACAAATTAAAAAAGAAAAAAAAGAAAAGGAAAATACAGTGACACAGTGCTTGCACAAGGACACATTCAGGGTATGAAAGTTGACTTAGAATTTCCAGATTTGTAATTTCTAAGACAAAATTGAAGTGCACTGTGGTCTTTATACAGTCACAATGGATTTCCTTTGAGTATATCTGAAATGATACACAGCACAGTTAACTCAACCCTTTCTTTAATGTCAGTATCATCATCTAAGACACATGCCATTGGCAGCTTGTCTTCCCACAGAAACTCAGCACTGGTGTTCCTGAACAACATAAACCAGAAAATAAATGTGCTCTCAAATGGCTGCATTTCTTTGGACATTTTTGCTTTGGGTATTTTTTACCAGCTTCTTTGACTGCTTTTGCCTGGAAAATGGTATATTAACCTGAAAATGCAACTAACAAATGGCAGAATCTAAGAAACAAAAATAGCCATGATAGTTTGGGTTTGGTATTGTAATCTATGACTGTATAAAATGACATTGATTATGCAATGGTAATGGCAAAATTAAATGGTTTTGAACCTAAGCAACAACTTGCTGGGGCAAACCAGCAATAGTTTGGGCCTTTCTGGTATTTCAGACTGCAAATATGTTGGGAGGCCTTGGCTTCAGAGACAGGAATTCTGATCCTTTGCCAGATGGATCTGTTGCAATGCCTGACAAGGTCTGCAGTGTGGAGAGTGGGACCTGCAGAGGATGTCTTCACTCCACAACCATGAAAGGAATTAGTTTAGGAAAGAAAGACCATGAAAATTTTTAGCACTTTAGACACTGCCAGATTCTTTTTCAGACCACTTTCAGCCTGTTTACAACTGATAAAAATTATGTTCTGACATCTTTATATAAATATATGAGATGTAGGTCTTGCTGCTTTCTGCCACCAGTAATGGTAATGCTGGTATATTCCTCTGTTGAAGGAAAAAATTCTGGAACTAAATGATAAGCAGAGAGCTGAAATCAATGAGATGGCAACAACTTTGTGATCAAGAAATAAATAAGAAAAACAGTTTTCAAAAATTTATGCTGGGTATATTTATTCTTAAAAATATGCCTAATTTCCTAATAAAATTACAGCAAATCCTAAATTTACTGTAATCTGTTTGAATAATAATCCCCCACCCCCAGCCAAAACAGAAACAGTGCTTCCAGGTTGTGGATCAAACCATTCAGCTGATGAAAGTCAAAATCTAAACTCTGGAAGCCTAAAGTGTTTGAAGTATTGTGTTGGCTTTTGAGATCAATAGCCTCCTCTGCAAGTACCAAGAGAATATTTTCTTCAATATATTCAATTAGCTCAGTTAAATGACTAATTTATTCAAACTTGACCAATTGGGAGTTGAAAGAAGCAGAAAAGCTTGTTCTTCTCTACCAATCTGTGAATAAAAGCTAATTATGAGAGGATTAGATTTGCTAATACTACAATATTGGAGGATATTAAGACCAAATACTAGATTGGTGCTAATTTTAGCTAATACAGAGTTATTTTAATAGATAATTTTTTAAATCTAATCAGAATTTTTTTACAAGTCCAGACTCTCTCAGATAGTGCTATGCAAGCAATAAACCATCTCATTACGTTTTAAATTGTGTTCCGGTTTTCATCCAAAGAAACATAAATCCTAAGTAAACACAAAGAGATCAACTAGTAAATAAGAATTGTGCCATACATGATTTTCTAATAAAAACAGTAAAATTAATCTGAAAAAATGTATAATGAGGTATAGAAAAGTTTAAATATATATCAGCGAAGCTACTCTGTCCTTCTGGCTAGCAATAAGAAGTGCCAAATTTAGTGTAAAAGCTATATTTAGTTACAAAGCAACATACTTTAGTGGTTACAAACTGAGAATTAACCTTTCTCCAAGAAAATAACTAAAACCTTTACATGGCAAAACATGCTTCAAATTAATTATCTAACTCAAGGTTTCCCATTTGGTAGTGTAGTTTATTTTTAAGAAAAGTGTCTTGAAAGATTTAATCCTGCTGTAAGTCATCAATAACCGAAGTACCTGCAAGTGAACCTAACCATCAGTGCAAACTTGACATAAGGATTCAGAAATTCAGCCAAGAAAGCGATGTCAAGAAAATGTGAGGATACAATTTTTCAGTCCTGTCCATAAACATTTGGTACACAGGACACCCCACAATGAAATTTAATTACCTCTTCTGCTGGTAGGATCACGAGAAAAAACCTTGCTTCAGGCACCAGCACAATGAGGTACAGAGGACACGATGGAGCGTCTCGGTCATCGTGCCTTTGTGGCAGAGACACCGCTGAGTCCTTCTGCCTTTGGTCCATGGTGTCCCAAGCTCGGGGACACAGCCACCATGGTTCCTCTCCATCTACTGGTCAGGTTGGAAGCTGTTCTGTAAATGCCAGTTTGTAACCCGTCATCACATTGCTTTGAAAATACACTGCTTTCCGTTGGCAATTCCCCACAAACAGAGTCCCCAGATGGTGCTGAGTTTCTGAGAGATGGTCCTTCTCTAGCAACTTACTTGACAGTGTGGCTGGATGACTCTTCCTCACCTCTTAGCCAAGGTGAATGACTGGAGCATCACAGTACAGACCAGTGCTTGGTGCAGTGCTGCCAGACCAAGAAGCAATCGCAGGGTGCTGCAGCACCCCATTTGTGCATCTGCTGCTGTGTGCCTGGATAGCTTCTTGATGTTTTGAGCTCTCATGAACATGGGTTCCTCATCTCCAGCAGGTCCATAAGACAGCTGTGTAACTTAGAAGTAGCACACTAGTAAGTAGAAAAGGAATGTATGCTGGACTCTTTGCTGGGTAGAATGGCCTGTTTCCCCCAGCTCCCCATTTTCCCCAAGGCTGATCACTTCTGTTGCTGACAAGCCTGGGAGAGAATTGTTCTTAACTGGCCACCCAGCCTAGCGCTCGCTAGTGGAGGCGCAGCAATGCAGCAATGATGGGTGTTTAAGGGATGAAAAGCCCAGATGATCATGTTTACATCCCCAAAACTATTAAGATGAACAGGCTACGGGTTCATCCCAGCCTCTGTTCTTTACAGTCTCCCTTAGTGGGCTGTGGGATCCCCAGCCCTGCTTGGGCATTCACCGTGACAGCGACGAGGCTTTACATCTTTATTGAACTGTAACCGCCAGTGTAAAGGGCGCTGAGATAAAGGCTCTGTGTTACCTGCCCTGTGTGTCTTGACAAGGCTCCAGATTTTTAAATATGCTATTTCTTTGCAGCCCCTTTCAAGTGAAAATCCAGATTTTACCATCTCTCCCCCGAATACATCCACTGTGAAATTTAGCACAGTATTTAGATTTCTCTGGACTGATTTTCAGGACAACTCGGACCTTAATTTTTTTTTCCTGAGATGTTTCTAAAACTGGCAGAAGAAGAACTTTTTTTTAAGCCTGCATATGCTGCAATGAGTATTTTAAAATAAAGATTTTTTTTAAATGTGTAAGCATGTTTAATGCTTGTATAAGGTGCCAGATTTTAATTACAGTTGGCATTTATAAGTGTGGTGCTGGCAATGGCAACCATATTGCTGAAAAAAGGCATAAATTTTGACACTGGCAATATGGGAACCCAGCATATGAGACTGTAAACCTCACTGCTTCCTGTTTTAATATGCTGCTTTAAGGGAAGGTCTTTTAGCGGTTAATATTTAACTAGAACATTTAGGGTTTGATATAAAGTTGTTCTAATTTCAAACTATTTAGTAATTTAGGTCCTATCAAAGATCAGCTTAGGTAATAACTTTCTATTAAATAGCCTTTAAATAAGCATGCTTAAAGTAGGGAAAATAAGATGCTTCATTACAAGAAATGAGGTTGGCATCTACCAGGTTTTCCATTAAGTTCCAGGTCACAGACAAATAAAGGAAGTATGTTAGAAAAAAAAACCTTTTTAAAAATAATTAGGGAGATGTCTGTTTTGTTCACCAGATGGAAAATCAGTAGTTGTGGGTGGTCTGTGCTGGATGGGGCATCTCACAATTGGCAGAACTATGCCTTTAACTTTTAAAGTCCTGGGACAAAATGTGAAAGTAATTGACTGTTCCGAATGCTCCCTCTCTGGATACCTAGCATGCTTTTAAAACCAAGATTTGGTGAGTTTCTGGCTTTTTTTTCCTACAAATGCTCAAGCTGTTGTGTCTAGTATTAGGCCAATTGGGTATATTTTTGGTAGCTGTTTAGTGGGGCTGTTGTCTTTTGTGTTTATGCCTGCGTGTGCCTGGACCTGCCTGCACACAACTGAAATGCCACAGCTTTCCAATTAATTCTCCATTAACACAAGATTTTCATAATATTGTTGGTGTTTGCTGTGTTCAGAATATATGTAACTGTTGGTTAACATTAGTAGTTTCTTTCTTTAGTTAATTCAATTTTAAGGAATTTAAATCTATCCACTTGCCAACATGCTAAAGAAAACATAGTTGCAATCTCATTTTCACAAACAAGAAGAAAATTCTTGGTTTAAAATACTTCAGGCATTTACAAAAGTATTAAAAAATCCATAGTATTCTTTTTTTTTTAAATGTGAATAAATAAATCCAAATGTGCACGTGGGGATAGTATGTGTAAGATATGTATATTAAATATTGTCATTTATGAACATATTAGAATCTTCTTGGTGCAGTTTGTAACTTTGCTTGCTGTTTCAGAACTCCTATGTTATAATTTCAGATTGAGAAAACAGTATTTTGAATGTGAAAGATGGGTTAGAAAATCCTTCTATTCACATTAAGAATAACAGATTTTATTATCTGCACTGCCATAAGAATGTATTCTGTTCAGTGGTGACCTCTCAAAGAATGAGACAGAACCCATTTATGTCACAGGAGGCAATTGCTTTATATTTACCTTACTTTACAGACAATTTTTTTGCAGTTATCTATATGAGTGGTCACAGGGAATTGTATGTGTGTGTTATATCTATATTGTAGCTTGTGTTAAACCGATCCCCACACTTATTATGTAGAAGCATTCTTGAAGATAAGTGAGGCACTCAACTTAGTGCCTTCTTTGTAAAATCCCTTTTGCTATGCATGACATGTACTCTGTATTTTTTTCCTTGCAGTAAATTAAAAGCTTTTTTCTTTCCATGAATCTCCTTCCAAGAAAACACATACAGCCTAATAACACTCGCCTTGAGGACCGTGCATTGCCGCCACTACAAAGCCGTGTTTTCATTGAAGAGATAATTATAATATGGTTTAATGTTCTTGTCAACCCTGAAACACTGTCCCTAAAGAGTGCTATTCTGCTGGATGTCTTTTTGAAGAGAGCTGAATGTGGCTAAGAGAACATACACATAGCCACATACTTCTCTGATAAACCAGGACACATTTTTAATGCAATAAATGCTCTCTAAAAAGAATTATATGTTTTCTAAGGTGCTAATTCAGAACTGCATCCACCACTGCTAAAAGTACACATAATTTTCTTGAATTTATTTATTTTACTTTCTTCTCTCCCCATCCGCCATAATATTTATACACTTCAAATCCATATGAGAACATAAACTCACAATAATAATGAAAACGTTTTTAATGCGCTTTGAGGCACAGACTTCAGATGAGTAAAAAAGCTCAAACTAGAACACAAATGGTTCTTCCTGGGCAACAAACATGCTTGGCTGTTAATATGCTGTAATTTTCTGCTTTACTTAGTAAAAGCAGCAATTACTTATTTGTTCCACATCCCCCCCCAGCACAGATGCTCCTCAGTCTGTCCACGTTGGAGCACGGAGCGGGCTGCGCGCGCGGGGCCACGCGTGTCTGCGCTGAGCACGACGCTGGGGCAGCCTCGCTCCCTGCACTGCTGCCAGCACTGCTTTACTTGCACAGCCTTGCTCCCCGCACGCTGCACTGCTGCCAGCACTGCTTTACTTGCACAGCCTTGCTCCCTGCACTGCTGCCAGCGCTGCTTTATTGCCATGGAGGCTGCTTTGCCACCAGCCCAAGACAATGGTGTGCTGGGAGCGGCTGGGGCCAGGAAGGCCTTGCTTTGAGCTTGCTTTGACGCTTCCGCGTGCTTTGCCAAGCTGACCTTGTGAAAAGCTGGACAGTCACATCAGTTAAGGCTGAAGTCCGGTTGAAGAAATCTTTAACGTCTTTTGTGGTGGTCTGGTGGTTGGGAACAGTGTCTGGTGCTGCTAAAAGCAACGTAGTCTCCGAAGTGAAAAGGCTTTGAGGGAAATGGAATGACAGGGTGGTTGAAGGCAATGCAAGATCCCCCTTGGCTTCAGGCTGTCTGGGATTTCCCTCTTGGGTTTCCAAGACCAGTTAAAGGCTGACACACCACAAAAAGTACATATGACCAAAAAAAAAAACCCCAAAAAGCTATGGACAGCACAGTTCCCTCACTCCTCATATGACTGTTAGTGTAGACAAGAAATTGTGTGGCTCAGCACAATGCAACCTGCTGCTGAATCAGGTGCCTGGGATCTTGAATTTAATACCTAATTATTTTTAAAAGCCACTGTAAAATGAAGAATATGAGAGAATATGTTAATTAATTGAAAGACATTCTAGTAAGCATTTAATTAGCATAATTCTGGAAAGGTAGTACAAAGAAACACAATCCCTGGCAAAAGTGTATCATTTGAATCTTCACTGCAGTTATCTCATCATAAGCAATCAATTTGCTTGCTCTGAAGCCAAGGGGATTCATTTTTTTCCTTTGAGGAGGAATTACAAAGTAAGGCCTTAAATTAATATTGTAAATAATCTCTCTAGAGAAACTTTTCACTGCAAAAATTTCCTCTACAAGCAAATGTTAAAATGTTTATAGTGCACAGTTTAAAAATATCCTTGAGATTTTTCCCCACAGGTTTATATGTTCAAGATAGAAAGAATAAGCAAGTGTTTCTAGCAAAATTAACATTTTACCATCATGACAAGTATATTTTGGTTTCCTCATCATTTTTCTTTCTTTTTTTTTGATGGAAGAAAAAAATAGTCAAAAAATACAAAACCTTAGTTAATGAATGCAGATGCAAAGCATCAAAAAAATGAAAAATGCCATTTTCCCATTGCCCTTTCTTTTAATAGCTTTGAATTTGTTACTATACACACTAATTTTAGAGTTTCTTTTCTTTTCACAAGATAAGCTGTGTTCCCACCTAATCATTTTTATGCAAATCAGCATGTAACATTTTGTTAAGTCTTGGGTTTGGGGTTGTTTGGTTTTGTCTTTTTTCCTAAACTACCCCATTTCTTTTTTGAACAAAAAACTCATTGTGGGATTAAATATCTGCAAAAAACATACTGGACTTTGCCAATAGGTGAATATACATTAGTTTGGCAATTTTATTTCCTCTTTCTTTTTTTTCGGGCTACATATTCAATTTATATTAAAATTTGTTTTGTCTTGTTTTAGCTATAGTGATGCCACATATAAATCCACTGTCACATTAGGTACTACTGCAGTCACAGCTAGAGCTTGGTGATTTCTGACCAACAGACAACTATTTTTGTTTCTGTGTGTCCTCACAAATTTCCCTTTCTAAGAATGACTGTGTGGAGGGATACTTCCCTCCAGCCTGTTTTGTGCAGTCCTCCTCCTGCTGCCCAGAAGCACTCCTGCCAGGGAAATGCTCCTGGTCTGCTCTTAACATATTCTTAATATTCCACTCACCTTTTCCATGGACCCTTGCAGATAAGGAATCCTTAAGCTCTAAATGCTCTCAGTGTTTTATTTAAAGTAATCTTGATTTCCAGCACCTAATGTTTGGGAAGGCACTTAACTTCCAGTTCACATCCAAATCTTGATATAGAGCAAGCAACTGCATGGAAGGCTGTGTTGTTGAATGCTGATGACCAAATCTGGTTTCAGTGTGTAAATACTCTCTCTGATCACATTTCCTCTGGAAATTCCCATTGGCTGCATACTATTGTTGTGAAATCTAAGCTGATTCATTGATATTTTCTTGCCTTTTAAAAGACTGGAGCAAAATTTTGCTGAAGTTCTCTTTTGATATTATTAACATTGTTTTCTTTTATGATTCTGGCATTCTTTCAGCCTCTGTATCTCCCCACACACAGCATTCTTAGAAGTGTTCTTTTGTAAGGGGAGCTGGCAAAGTCTTGCAGCAGCTCAAAGCAGCTTCATTAAGGCTGGAGAGTAAAATATTCAGGAGTTAGGAAATGTCAAAATTAAGACAGCTGGTGCAGTTAAGTTCAGCCCCCTTATATATTTGCATGATAGCACAGTCTTTTAAAATCAAGATCATACACAGCTTTTTCCACAGGACCCCTGCCTCAGCTAGTGAACAGGATGGACGATGCTGAGTTAATGAGCAGTTATTCAATATTTTGTTTTCTCCTAATTTTTCAATGTGTAGCCCTAGGCCTTATTTACTGCACACTATTGAAACCCTGCTGTGAAGACAGAATTGGTAATTTCCTTATGAGGTTTTCTATGGCACTTATTGCTATAAATATCTGAATGCTTAACAAACATTAATTAATCTTCAGAAAACCCTCGCGATAAAAAGGGCTGGTAATACTTCTGTTTTACAAATACTCAGCTAAGGCATACAGAGATTAGAGTCATGAGTGTCCCATAAATATGGGTAATATGGGTGCTTCATTGTCAGCTTACAGTTAAGGAAGTATAGATCTCTCTTCACCTGCACTCTTTTACTTTTGAACATCCCAATAATTTTAATTCTGTGCCAAGTAGAAACTTCTAAAGAGACTCACAGACCATCATGGCAGTTGACTTCACTAGACTTGAGAAGAGGTGGAAATACCTTCTAAGTGACCAGGGAATCACCTAAACCTAGACAAGGGGAAGTACTGCAGAATACCATTCCTTAAATCACAGCCTTTCCATGGACTTCGTATCCTTACTGTGGCTTTCAGGAAAGCTGTTTCTTCTACTCAAGATTCAGAGCTCTTAGCCCTTATATTAGAGTCACTCATCTAAACTCCTGCATCCAAAAGCAATTTGGAATTTGACTTAACTAGGTAAGACCCTTCCAGAAGAGGACAGAAACAAAAATGTTGACAGGAATGTCCTCTTGCTTTAGAAGTTGCTCAGTGATAAGGAGCAATGGCATGAGTTCATTTTTATTTTTGAGGTTATTCAAGCCTGTATTTTCAAAACATTGCTTTAACCAGTAATGGGTTAAACCATGATTTTCTAGATGAATAGGTAGAGGGATTCACTTGGTAGGGGGCAGACCCAGCTTCCATCCTTGCTCCAATTAGTTATCAAAGTAATTAATGTTAATCAAGTATTGGTTACAGTAAAAAAGTCGCTTTTGGTTGAGTCTCATGAACTGTCCTCAAAGGTCATGCTTGGGCTTCTGTGGATCGTCCCCCTCAGATGCAGTGAATATGTAACTGAGTGCCAGCGAGCAGTGTGTCTGCAAGGTCTGCAAGACCTTAAAAAACCTTAAAATGGACACACGAACGAATAAAAAACCTCTCACATTCCTACAGACAATAATCTTCCTTATCAGTCATGATTAAGGTCTGTCCTGTAGAACATCTCTAAAGGAATATATTATTGAAGAGAGTTTCATAAACTGTGTGCCCCAAGGGTTGAATTTGGATTACACAAAAAAGTCAAATTGGCTGTTTCTTAACTTTCTGTTAGTTTACCTCATAGCATTTGCAGAAATATTTTAGTGGGTTTTTTTGCAGCTTGCTAAGAGGAGATTTTAGCCTGAAATTATGCTGGATCCCCTACGGTTTGTCAGCATGACTTCCAAGCTGGAGAGCACCAAGCTAAGGGGCCAATGTGCAGGTAGTGCTGCAATATATCATTGACCAATATGCATATGGTACCAAGATACTGGGTTCTGATATGCTGTTGGTGCCCTCTGCACAGGCATTTTGTCTCCTCAGAGTGGCCTGGGGTCACTGAGCCACCACCCCTGCCACTTTTGTCCCCAGAACATGGTCCATACCCAGCGCTGTCCATGGGTGGGATGTTGCCATACTGCTGCTTCAGCACAGAGCCAGGGCAGGAGACAGGAGCCTGGTCCTCCTGAAAGCAGGGGACAGAAAACCAGACTGCAGGGAGTGGAAGGAAATGGGGATTGCAGTGCCCTTAGGGCCCCTTTCTGCTGCAGCTTCTCCTCACAATGTCTGAGCCCCCACTATGAGCAGATCACAGGAGCCACCGCCTGCCAGAGTCCCATTTACTGTCTAACAACTGAGTTATAGTTGGTGGAGCTATGACACTTCTGGATTTTTCTTATGGGGGGAATCTCTACAACTAAAGATGCCCAAGTGCAGCAGGGCCATTGCAGGTGATGGGATGCTTTCTGCTGCAGAAGAATCTCACTCTCTGAAATTGCCTGTTACCATTGTAAACTTCTCAGAACTTTAGCCCAAAGTGGACATGTAGCCATGGCATTTCCTTTCCCTGCTTGCAGGAGAATAGCATGCAACTGAAACTGAGAACTATATGGCAACTTAGGCTATAATATGATCCTACTGTATATAGCCCACTTCCATAAGGGAAGGCGAATGTGGAGAATGATGTTGTTGTGCTAATGGAGAAACAAAACTTTCTGCAGACTTCATGGAGAAAAATGGCTATTTTTCCAGTCTGCTTAGCTTGCAAATTCCAAAACTTTAGAAAAAATTAATTCAAGCTGTAGGCAATGATACCCCTCTCCAGTGCTAAGGTGCAGAACTCACTAGATGTGGAGGTTTGAGGGGTTTTGATAACAAAAAGACCAGCGTTGCTGATGCAGACCCCCTGCTATTGGAACACCACAGTGTTGGACTAACAAATTAGCACACAAGAAGTCTGCAATTGCAGAAAAACACGGGTGTCATGATTGTAACAATTGTTTACATCTTTCTACAGCAAAAAGGCTGTTTAATCATGTTGAATTACAACCTCATGTTCAGATAGTGGGCTCTCACATTACTGTCTTTGTGAAGATGAGTTGTCACTTCTCTGATCTAGGTTGCTCTCACAACAAAGAGACACTAAGGCTTTCTGTTTGAATTAGAAGAAACACAGGAATTTCATTTGGTGCTAGGCTGTGCAACAGTTTCCCTAAAGCTGAGCCTTTACTAATTGGTACTGAAATGAAAATGAATCTGTGTGAGAGAAGGGAATTCACAGCTCAATTTTAATTATTGCAGAGAAAGCAAGCAAAACTGTGCTTGGGCTGTGCAAAAACATGGCCTAGGAGTAAAATGCTCAGCTCGAGCTTGTTAACTGGAACCAATGTCCTGGAACAGCAGCTGGTAGCTAGGTCATATCTGTGCACTTTGGAGTCAGCCATGCAGGTTGAGAGTGGCACTGCTCCCCTCTCAGTGCTGCTCCAGGAGAGGCGATGGCTCCCGTAGGTGTGCATGGGAGAAGTTCAATACACACTAATGGGGCTCACGGCGGCACTGAGGCAGCCCCTTCCCAGCAGCGCGGCTCCGGAGGCAATCGCATCCGGCCTGCCTGATCCCAAGCACCCCAGATTGATGCCATCCCAGGTTAGGTTCAGAAGAGGACGTCTGCCTGCAGCCTTCAATCACTGAAAGCAGTAGGTGTCCCGCTGGTATACATTTTATGGCCTCTGCTTAGCACAGAGCTCCCTGGAAAGCATTTCATGTTCCTCTTCTCCCTCTCCCTAGCTGAACTGCATAGGCTTCCCTCCCACATGGGTTCTCAGTCAATGGAAACACCTCATCATAATAAAAGTGTTGGTTTTTTACATGTCTCCATGAAGACCAAATTCATCCTCTGACTGATGTGCTACATCTCTACTAAGCTCTTGTTTAGCTAACATTCAAGCTGACTGATAAACGTAAAGCAAAGTTTCCAGGGTTTTGGAAAAGGATGCTTTTTTCCTTTTGATATATCTGTTGTTTAAAGAAAAATTAATGGGTTTCTTTCCTTTTGTTTTCCTTTCTTGCTCTCTCTTCCCCTTTTTGTTGTTTTCCTATTTCCTTTTTTATATTAGTTGCCTTTTTGAAAATAGGCAGCCAGGGAAATGAAAACAATAGATCAGACTATGCCTATATTTCTTCTATATTTTGACTGGAATAGCAAAATAGCTTTGACACTGGGTTTGGGGTTTTTAAATTTATTCTTTCTTAATTAGAATTAAAAAATCAATCAGCCCTAGTGAGTAATGGCTTTAGAGTACTCCTGGAGGTTGTTTGTCAGCAGCAGTAAGATGGGGATGAGATTCTGTAGCAGCAGTTCATAGGCTGTGCCCTTCTGGTTTGCATAGCGGTCATGGGGAAACACAATGCTGAAGTCATACCCCTTGTGAAATGTGGAATTACTGCTCCCCCAAAACTGGCTGTTACTGTAAGGAGCAAAACCAACCACAACTGGAGGTGCACAGAGTAAGAAAAGATCATGTCTTTTGCAATCTCTTTTCTGAAAGACTTGTAAAATTTGATTTTGGTTAGCAAATGGCAATACATGCTGGGTTTTACAAAAGTATTTTTTAAAGGACTTACAAAAACTTGAAAATCTGGTGACAAAAATACAGGTGTCCGTCTGATTCCTTGGCAAATGCTCATTTCCGCTCTTTTTCTGCTCTGGAACCATGGCATTGTCTTTGTCCTGCATATTTAGAGGGACTTAGGCAGAAGAAAACAAGAAGGGCTGAACTTCACAAAAGCTGTACTTGGCAATTATCTTTGCCAATGCTAAAGTCTATTAACTGTTGATTTTTTTTTTCTCCAATAAAAAGCAGAAATTAAATCCTACTGTGCCCATTGGAGATGTTTTTCAAAGGAAGAGTTACTGATGAGCTATTCTTCCATGATTGTGCTGGTTTCTCCAAATAACAACATTGCCGTGTGTTTTTCTCAAAGTGAATAATTTGCATAGCATGCTTTTGGGGGTTTCTGCTGCTGCCAAAGCTAATTTAATACTCATTAAAGTACTGAGCAAGTCTAATCCAAAGCCTTATGTGCCTTCAATGCAGGCCCATAAAATGTGCAGATTTGCACTTGCTGGGCTGCTCCAGGGAAGGCATGCTGTGGAAGGAGGGGGTTGGTGTGCATCCTGCTATCACAGAGCTGCCACTGCACAAGGGGGAGTTCGGACAAGATTCCCATCACCATGGGCAGGGGCATCTATCTATCCTCTGGTAGCAATCCTAGCTGCCAAAGCTGCAAACGGAACTAGGGTGCAGCTCTGATGATGATGATCCCACGCCAGCAGGCTGCCCAAGCCATGTGGCTGCAATTCCACGAGGAGCAGCTGGCGTGGGCTGGTGTGATGCCAGGGTTGCCCTTTGCCTTGTGCCCAGCGAGGTGCTGGGCTGTGCCCCCCACCAGCCCTGCTTTTCAGGAGTGGGGCCCAACACCAGCTCGCCCCTGACATTTCGGTCTGGTGAGGAGTCCCTGCAATGGGTGAAATCATGGAACTGCCTTTGCTTTACATGGGGCCAAGGATTTGGCCAGCTTGTTGGAAGTGCCGAGCAGCCCAGCTGCCCGCACTCTA
>NW_005054363.1:2629465-2632092 GCF_000277835.1 Geospiza fortis
GAGCCCGCGGCTTCTGCCGGCACCTCAGTGCTGCTCTCGGGGCACAGCTGCCACCAGCGCTTTACTCTTCATCTACCTATTTGTTAATTTATTAATTTGTTAAATGTCACGGTTTTGTGAAATACAGATAAATTGTTCCCTGCCAGTCGCGGAAACAGCAGCAACACAGGGCCCTTTCCAACCAGCCAGGATCTCTTATGTCCCTTCTGAACCAAGCCATTCTGTGATTCCAGGAAAACATTAATTCTGAGGCTGTTCCCGGCCAGCCTGATGGAGGAGCAGAGATAAAATGTCAAGTGGCACTGTCTAAACGCCATAGGCCGAAGTGTCCTCTGTTACAAACTGAGACACTGCCATTTAAAGGAATCACACTGTACTATTACAACAGAGATTAGGGCTAGACAATTTTATATGTGAGCATGGTAATATAATATTCAGGAAATTCCTAATTTTCTGTTGGAAAGGAAGGAACAAGTCTCCTTGAGCCTCCTCCTCCAAGAAATGATGTCTGTCTGAGGCAGCTCTGCTTGTGCTGCTCGGTGAGATGTTCAGAGCCTACACGCGAGTGATTCATCTCTGTGCTTTTGGGTGAGATAACAGCATCGCAAACCCGGCTGTTAAGGTTAACCTGTACACTGCATAAGGACAACAGATGGAAATTCTGGTGTAGAGCCACTGCAAAAAATAAAAACACGTTCCAAAGGGAAAAGGAGCTTGTATTTCTGTGTTTGAACCTTTGATCTTCGCTCACATCTGAAGGGAAGAGTAGACCTTTTGCTGAAGACACATGGTTTTGCATCTGTGAAAACACAGCTGTATAGAGCAAAACAAAACTGCTGCAAAACACAATGGGTTTGCTGTGTCAGTTTAACTGGTGGTGCTAAGATGCTTTAAAAATAGTGGGGGTTTTTTTGTAGACTCTTTCAGAAAGTCTGTCTTTACACAATTGTTTGTTGAGATTTTACTCTGTGGATTTTAAAGTTCGTCAGTGATCAAGAGACAGCTGCTACCTAAACATTTAAAGCAAGCTCATGGGAAAGTCTGGCGGTCCCTCAACAATCTTGTTTTAACAATTTTCGAAAAAATATAAATGAGAGCATCAAAATTTACAGAAAAATCCACACTGTCAAAACCACCTTGATTCTGAGAAAAAAAATAATCCATCTGTCATCAGTGTTGAAATTCTTAACGAGGTGCATGCCGTATACAGCTATCTCATGGTAACATACTGCTTTATCTGAGTTGCCCCAAAGCACCCCCTGACAGTAAAGGGACGTGTCCCGGTGTCCTCAGTCACATCGTTTTGCATTTGAGTGTGATGGCAGAGCTGTTCCCGGATGCCTGCCTGTTGTCTCCTGCCTCCCCGCATTTGCAGCGACACATTGCTGTCCCAGTAGCATTCCCTGCAGCCGTGCTGCCTCACTGCATAGCCCAGCACTACCTGTCCCTCCCCACACTCATCTGTGTGTCCCCCCAGCGCTGCCACTGGCACGCTTGTGTCAGGAGCCTGGCAGCATCTCTTGTTTTCTGCCTTAAATCCCTACTCTCTCCAGCTGGTTTATTACGAAAGACAAAGAGGAGCTAGAAATGAGGAAGGCTAAATGCAAAGATGCAAAATTGTTAAATAGAAAGAAGTACTGTCTTATTTCCTAACCACCAGATTCCTTTTTGGACAGAGAGGAAATCTGGCTTTGTTTTTCTAATTCTTGACATCATCACAACAACACTTCGCTCTTAAAATTTATCCATCCTGGAGCCTTATGATAAATTTTCAAATGTGTTTGGGTTCCTAAACATGCAGCTGGCACTTAATAGGATTTTCAAAAGAGCATAAGCAGGTTAGACATCCTCCCATCCACTGAAATCGGTGGGATTTAGGTACCTATCTTGCTCAGTTGCTTTTGAAAATCCTGCCAGGTGCCTGTCTGCATCTTCAGTTGCCCTGGAAAATCTGGTCCCCATCTATCTCCGTGACACCATCCCACCCCACCTCACCCCCACGGCTCCCATGAATATTTGTCTTCTGTCTCTGTCTCCTGCACTCTGGCCTGTATTGATGCTGGAGTCTCCTCCTTTGTAGTTCCTAAGACCAGGGACATCCCTCTCCTTTCTCTCCACCAAACTGGCTCTTCAGCTGGTTAAAAGCTCAGTTGAGCAGCTATGAGCTTTCCCATATTTTTCAAATTAGTTTTCCTCTCCTGATAATGATTTTTAATTCTTTCTTGGTGTTGTTTTGACTGTGTAAAGCATTCGAGGGTAAAAGACACTGTGTAAACGGGAGTGAATTTGAGGGGAGCTGCCTCTTATGCCTCTGTTTGGCTTTTTGTGTCTCTAGGCTGAATGCGAGATGGGGAATTAATTTCTCCATCAGCCTGTCTCTCCCTTTCCCTTGGAATGGTAAAGTGGTCAAGCGGTTGTATATTTAAAGACGAGAAAATTGGTGTCTTAATTTCTGTCTCGAGTACGGTGACTCACTGGCTCTGCTCGTGCAAGCAGTTCCCCATCTGTAAAATGGATCCCCGGGTCCCCGTTTGCACGGATACGGAGCACGGGTAATTAATTAGTGTTTGTGCAGCCCTTTGAAAATGCTCAGACAGAACGTGCTGGAGGGTGCTGCTGGATGGCCT
>NW_005054363.1:2632103-2632620 GCF_000277835.1 Geospiza fortis
CGGGCCCCCGGCCGCTGCCAGAGCCCCACGGGGCCAGGACGGGAGCAGAGGATCCAGAGGGAGCTGCTGGCCAATTCCTTTGCCACAGATATTTTCCATTTTCTTCGGGAGAAAACAAATTGGAAAGGGAGTTATCGGTGTGCACGCCTCCCTCACCGCGTGTTGCCTTCTCCTTTCCCAGGAATAACAACAGCTTCATTAGCAAGGTGACAGAAAAAAAAAAAAAAAAAAAACCACACCAAAAAAAAAGGAGAGAGAGAGAGAAAAGAAATAAGAAAAAAAGAAAATAAAAAAAAAGAGGGAGAAAGAAAGGTACGAGAGTACTGAAATATTAAGGACAGTAATAGTCCGGGTAACGGAGACAGAACAACTCTCGTCTTTGCCTCATGCAGAAAGTTTCCTCTTTGAAGTGGTTTCTTCCCTCCTCACCCCGCCGGGAGGGAAGGGGGAACAATTGTGGAGATCTAAAGCCAGCCAGGAATGCTGAGCTGATGGCTGTGCTGCCTGCCCCCTGCCC
>NW_005054363.1:2633006-2633669 GCF_000277835.1 Geospiza fortis
CCCGGCGCTGGGGTGGGGGTGACCCCCGAGCGGGCCGTGACCGTCCCACGCCGCGGGTGTCCCAAGGAGAGACATTTCCACAGACACACGGCGCGGTTCAAAAGCGTCGGGTGCTTTGGGTTTGGCGTTTTGGTTTTGGTTTGGTTGGATTTGGTTTGGTTTTTTACCGAGGGGGTTGTCGAGTTTTTCCCGCGTGGGGAGCATTCCCCTCCCTTCTCCTGAGCGTGGCGGCCGCTCTCCGACTTGTGCTGCCAAAGCGGCTGCTCGGAAAGGGCGCGATTCCCATCACGCTGCTTTAGCAAGTGTGGAAATGCCACCGGTAACAGCGAAAAGGGGAAATTTTCCTCTTTCGAGGTACAGGTGTGCAGGTGTCCGCTTGCCATGGGCAGTAAGGACAAGAAATATTTACATCTTGCTAAAGATCATCAATGCACATGAGCAAGAACTCCCTGTCTGGCTTGGACCAGCCAGTGAGATAAATGGATATTTGCTCTTTTGCAAAATACACACTCAAACCATTTTTATCTCTTGAAGTTTCTTGCATATCTCACAGGCACACTTTTTCCCAATCTAGGATTGTTTTCCTAGAGCATTGTGATTTCTCCCTCTTCTTTTTCTCATTTAAAAAACCGAAACCAACAAAAGAAAAAAAAAAAAAAAAAA